>NC_143039.1:31347500-31355000 GCF_057628025.1 Oncorhynchus mykiss
ATGTACATTTATACACTATTACAGGATTATAATTATGTTTTTTTTAATGAATGTCTAGCCACGTTTAAGCTGAGGTGGATACAAAAGTGACTAAGAAGAGATGGCCAATGCCTCAGTCCTGATCACGCATTCCATAGTGCAGACAGAAATGTGTGGTCAAAGCTCATTCTACATGACTCCACTTTGACTGTATCAACTGAAGGCGGAGAGATGTGCTCATAGAATTGGCATCTATAAGACGGACGTTCCCTTCACATTCAAATGAATGCTGGGGTTTTAGGCTGCGTTTCTGTATGAGCACTTTGTGACATCTGCTGATGTAAAAAATATCTTTACAGATACAGTTGAAGTCGGAAGTTTACATACACTTAGGTTGGAGTCATTAAAACTCGTTCTTCAACCACTTCACAAATTTCTTGTTAAGAGTTTTGGCAAGTCGGTTAGGACGTCTACCTTGTACATGACACAAGTCATTTTTCCAACAATTGTTTACAGACAGATTATTTCACTTATAATTCACTGTATCACAATTCCAGTGGGTCAAAAGTTTACATACACTGAGTTGACTGGAAAATTCCAGAAAATGATGTCATGGGTTTAGAAAATTCTGATAGGCTAATTGACATAATTTGAGTCAATTGGAGGTGTACCTGTGCATGTATTTCAGGGCCTACCTACAAACTTAGTGCCTATTTGCTTGACATCATGGGAAAATCAAAAGAAATCAGCCAAGCCCTCAGAAAAACAATTGTAGACCACAAGTCTGGTTCATCCTTGGGAGCAAGTTCCAACTGCCTGAAGGTACCACGTTCATCTGTACAAACAATAGTACGCAAGTATAAACACCATGGGACCATGCAGCCGTCATACCGCTCAGGAAGAGATGCGTTCTGTCTCCTAGAGATGAACGTACTTTGGTGCGAAAAGTGCAAATCAATCCTAGAACAACAGCAAAGGACCTTGTGAAGATGCTGGAGGAAACGGGTACAAAAGTATCTATAACCATAGTAAAACGAGTCCTATATCGACATAACCTGAAAGGCCGCTCAGCAAGGAAGAAGCCACTGCTCCAAAATCACCATAAAAAAGCCAGACTACAGTTTGCAACTGCACATGGTGACAATGATTGTACTTTTTGGAGAAATGTCCTCTGGTCTGATGAAACAAAAATAGAACTGTTTGGCCATAAAAATTATGTGGATATATTGAAGTAACATCTCAAGACATCAGTCAGGAAGTTAAAGCTTGGTCACAAATGGGTCTTCCAAATGGACAATGACCCCAAGCATACTTCCAAAGTTGTGGCAAAATGGCTTAAGGACAACAAAGTAAAGGTATTGGAGTGGCCATCACAAAGCCATGACCTCAATCCTATAGAGAATGTGTGGGCAGAACTGAAAAAGCGTGTGCGAGCAAAGAGGCCTACAAACCTGACTCAGTTACACCAGCTCTCTCAGGAGGAATGGGCCAAAATTCACCCAACTTATTGTGGGAAGCTTGTGGAAGGCTACCCAAAACGTTTGACCCAAGTTAAACAATTTAAAGTCAATGCTACCAAATACTAATTGAGTGTATGTAAACTTCTGACCCACTGGGAATGTGATGAAAGAAATAAAAGCTGAAATAAATCATTCTCTCTACTATTATTCTGACATTTCACAATCTTAAAATAAAGTGGTGATCCTAACTGACCCAAGACAGGGAATTTTTACTAGGATTAAATGTCAGGAATTGTGAAAAACTGAGATAAAAATGTATTTGGCTAAGGTGTATGTAAACTTCTGACTTCAACTGTACATTTGACTGAATGTTCCCTTGGTGGGTGTACCGGCGGCCATATTTGATATTCAGTGGCTGTAGGCTTTACCAGGATTCTTGGTTTCCTAAAAACCCTCAGCCAGGTTGCAAACCCCTTTACTCCTGCCCCTGGTGGCTCAGCCTAATGTTCCTTTAGCACTGGAACGAGAGGGCTAGGAGGATAGAGATATCCCATTAAATGTTGATGTTTCCCGCTGCTGTCAGAGTGTGTGTGTGGCTGTGTGTGTATGTGTGTGACTGTGTGCATGTTGCAGTGTGTTGGGCTGGGCCTGAGAGCTCTCTGTGTGTGTAATGAGCTCATGTACTGTTGTCGTGGCTAAATGAAGCCTCCAGGCTCCCTCTCAAAGCC
The DNA here is from genome assembly GCF_057628025.1 of Oncorhynchus mykiss. NCBI lineage: Eukaryota > Metazoa > Chordata > Actinopteri > Salmoniformes > Salmonidae > Oncorhynchus > Oncorhynchus mykiss. Next base: position 31,349,668 of record NC_143039.1, read on the forward strand.
TGTTTCCTATATCCTAAACCCCCCCCCCCCCCCCCCCCCCCCACACACACACACACACTCCCCGGCTCCCCTCTGCTCACCGCTGCTGGAGCTTGGCTGGTTTTTACAGCGCCCGGACGCATTCTTGAGTTCGCATAATTGTGTAATTATGATTTCAGTTAAAGAGATAGCCTCGTGTTTGATTTCCTCTGACTGAGCTGTGCAAATAGGCAACACAGCATATGCAGAGCAGATACCTAGTCTTCTACATGTGTAGAGGACTAACGGAGGTTGCAGGGGGTGTGCTGCAGCATCTGTCTGTATCAATGGGCAGATGTTAGTGCGCACGTGTGTCATTTCACGACCAGGCCCGTTCAGAACGCCTTCCACTAGTAAAACCGATGGAAGACCGAGGAGGCTAGCTAGTCCTCAAAATCACCGCAACAACTACAACAATCCTGCGACAGCTACAGCAGCTCGGTTGTCTGAGACGCCTCTGAACAATAGTCTTTTGGTGACATTTAGATTATTAGTGCTGGGAACTGAATTGACGCTCTACTGCCTGTCCAACACGGGGGAAAGATGGCTGGAAAAGAGTCTGTGGTCCTTTATTGACAGAGCGGGAGAGAAAGCAGCAGGCAGAAGGCCACTCCGTTCTGCTCCAACGCTACATGAGAGAGAGGCCAGTGCACACACAAGCATGCACGCACACACACAAGCAACACACACATGCACACGCACACGCACACGCACACGCACACACACACAGAGTGCAGCAGGTGAGCTAGCTGCCAGTTCATCACACGCTGCAATCTCTCAGCATCTTGCTCGGGGAGAAGAGAGAGAAGCGCTCTGACATTTTATGAAGCACTCGGCAGACAGAAAAGCAGCGAGCGGGCCCGCCTGCGTGTAATGGCGGCTGGACTGGCATTCTCTCCCACTCCCTCTCCCATGTTTGCCTGATATCATCTTCCCTCATTAGCATAATCTAATCAATTTCAGAAAATTGCCTTTTAATTACCAAGAACAAGCTCCTCTCTCTCTCTCTCTTAGAAGAACCCATGTCTTCGAATATCTCACTCTAAAAACCAAAATAGAGCTGTAAATGAAGTAGGGCTTAGACTAGAAATAACTAGAGACGAGATGCACATGTTTTTATCATCGTTCATCTTTACAATTAAAGACGACATAATTGTTGTGTCAATATATCTTGTTAATAGCATCATTATTGTCATACATTATTGATTAACAGCCTTGTGTAGGCCTTCATCTTCAAGGGGAAATGAAAATATACCTTGAGGTGTTCAAAATCCTGACCAGTATTTAGCTACAACAGACTATTTCCTCAGACCCAAGGCTGCTCCTATATGTAACAAGTAGAGCCTAATGATTAAAAACGTTGGCATTAAAATGGTCCCTCCGTAAAATGGGGATCTATAGCAGTGATTAATCCTGTGCCGTGTTGTTGTGGCCTGACAGCCTCGCTGTTGAACAATGATTAACAGTCAATGACTCCACTCACCCCAGCAGCGCTAACACACTGTTTACATTAGCCCAGCTCCCATAGAGGCCAGTGCTACGGGCGCTATGCTAACAGCAACGGTCACCTAGCTTAGCTACACACATTACAGCCACGACAGGCCACTGTAAAAAGTACTGCCGGCGTGATAAGACGATTCCACCATGTGTGGGAGGATACGGTGCGGCCCAATCCCTGCGTGTATCATCCATCCTACACCGCAACCTTCAACTAAGCCTCTTTCATTAATGTGAGAAATTAGCATTGGTGATGAGGATGGGGGAAGGGACCCGTGAGACATCTTTCAGATGAAAAAAAAAAAAACAACAACAAGGAAATACATTTGAACATCTAACACTCATTTACAATTATATTACATTACAAGTTTGAAAGCACGGCGGAGTCAAAAGATGTATTCGGTATTCGTGGGGGGGGGGTTTAATAAATAAAATAAAATAATAAAACACCCCCAGGCAAATAAACTCTGACATTCATTTCGCACAAGCTTTAATGACAACCCAAGCAAGAAATGACAGACAGATACTGCTCCGCCTTCCCTCCCATATGCTAACCAATTAGGCTGGAATTTCAAACAGAAGACAAATCAGCTTCACTTTGGGCTCCATTGACTCATGCTAATTTGGATGGAATTGCTGTGCCTTAAGAGCGCCAAAACAGACCAAGCATCTCTTCTGTACAAGTCACTGGCTTTCACCGTTTGCTGCACTAAATTGGAACGTGTCTAGTTATACATGCCTTTTCTTCCATCATTGTCAGAAAATAATGATTTGTGCACGCAAGTGGCGTTGAACATAACTCATCGTTGGGTACTTCACATGTCCGGCTAGCTTAGCCAACATACGTTTTGTTTCCTCAATCCACAAATGTACCCTATTTCAACGACGCAGAACACGTGGCCACATGCTATGCAGTGATGACTGGGTGCTGAAATGTGATGAGTAGGCGCCCAGAGTTTTTCCTGGTCAAGTAACATGGCCAGGGAAAACTCATGGCGCTGGTGATGAGATGAAGATTCTTCTCACATATTTGGCTCAAATTCACTCAATCAAATTCTGTCCATTTCCCCCAGGCTAAACGTAAAACACCCTTTAAAACCCCTGAAAATGACTTTTAAACCAGTCCGTCAAACCAGAGGTTCTGAATGGATGGTGTACTAGCCTAACCTTGCACATTAGCTCCCTCCCTGTATAATTTTCAATGATAAACCAGAACAGAAACCTTCACTTCCTGACTGTGTTCGACTTCACACAGTTACAGTACACCCCGACAGAGCAGCAGTGACACCAACAATAACGGACTTGTTTCACAAACGCTTACAACACGACTGGTTATTTCTCTCTCATTGCCCCACAGCAACAGGAGCTGTGCTACAGTGCTACGGTAGCGTTTGATGTGAAACTGGAACCCATCTGGCTCCTCCTCGGGGGCCCAGCACTTCCTCATAGCGAGGAGCCAATCACAGTGTTTTCTGCTGCCTCCTGTCACCAGATATCTGAACTTCGGTAGGAGTAGCAGTGGACAGGGAGAGAGAGAAATAGCCTGAAAACAGTTAAAGCTAGGCTATTTTCTTATATTTCTTCTGTTTCCACTGAGACACGATTCAACCAAGCAGGTGTAGCTTGGATATATGCCCCGTGCCTCTGGAGTAGACTCCTCATTTGGTGAGGCGGACACCGGAGTCGACCTCATCTGTTGATACCACTCACCCACAGGAAATCAAGCCAGATACCACTGTTGGAGGGTCTGTCTGGTCACCCAGACAAAATACAGGTTTGGATTACAGAGCAGCGGGATTCATGTTTGATCCCTGAGGGGGAGAATGTTCTCTCTGCTGCGCAGCTATACGTCTCACACAGGCATGTACACACACACACGCACACACCCTGCCCCTGTGTAATATCTATATCATGCGATCAGAGTGAAGACCTCATGGTTCCACACACCTGCCAGAGACAGATGTTCAGAGTAAATCATATCAAATCTGTGAGTGAAGAAAAGCTAGGGTTGCCGCCTAGGCTACACAGGCTGACTGAAGTGCAAACACCTGCACCCGACAACAGCCACACACACACACACACACACACACACACACACACACGCGCGCGCAGACAAAGGGGAGATTCTCTTTTTCATTCACATTGGCTCAACTTGTGTGTCTTTTATTCATTCTATTGGTGTGTAACCATCTTCTTTTTCTTGAGCTGAGAGTTTTTTTTTCAATTGCATAATTGTTATGGGAGAACCAGACATCCCTTCAAAGACAAACAAGTCATAACAAAGCAAAGATCCGGGCAGGCAGGCAGGCAGGCAGGCAGGCAGGCATTTCAGTTGGAGAGGCAACATGTGAGATACTGTAGCCTAGTCGATTGGATCTGCGCTGTAAGCTACACTACTTTGATTATTATGTCAGAATCTGATTTCCTATAACAACAAACTCAATAGACTTAACTGCTATTTTAGGTGACAATGAACTCAGTGACACAGCAGAGAGCAGGATTTACACATCAAAATAACATGTTAAGATTTCCTGTCAACCAATGCTGTGCACTTCCTGGTCTGTGAGCTGTAGGGAGCGGAGGGGTTGGTGGTCTGGAGATAAACAGACACCCTTCACGCCTCGTGCCCCAAAAACAGGACGCGGCTGTGAGTGAAACAGCAGCCCGACGTTATCTGAGCTCTCTCTCTCTCTCTCTGCTATCCTGAAATTCCATTCTCCTCCTGCGAACAACAGACGTCACTCTGGGAGCGTCCATCTTGGGTCGCAAATGCGCCGCTGGCTGCCTAACAGACAACAACAGCAGGAGCCGTTGTGTCATATCTGCCTGCCAGAGGGGTTTGTGTGTGTGTGTGTGTGTGTGTGTGTGTTGCCTAATGGTTTTTCCCCTGTTCAGTACACAAGGGCTTCTTGAGTCACCAGGATTGAACATTTTGATGGTTCTATTTTCCATATGTCTTCATGAGTGGATACTATTGTTTATGCAGATCAAAGGGGGGAGAGAGGGAATGAGAGAGGGATATGGATCAGATGTCCTGAATATATTAAGGTTTTGGAGTGGATACACACTGACTACACTCACAGTTTGTTTCTATGTATGTGATAACATGATGCCATTCCCCCCCTAAAGCTATATTGAGATATATTAGTATCACTTGGGTGCTTTCCATAAACACAATGACTTGACGATGCCACTATTGTCCAGAGCAAACACACGCATCCTACTGTTCTTATGCATATAAAACACACACACACATCCTACTGTTCTTATGCATATAAAACACACACACGCATCCTACTGTTCTTATGCATATAAAACACACACACGCATCCTACTGTTCTTATGCATATAAAACACACACACGCATCCTACTGTTCTTATGCATATAAAACACACACACGCATCCTACTGTTCTTATGCATATAAAACACACACACGCATCCTACTGTTCTTATGCATATAAAACACACACACGCATCCTACTGTTCTTATGCATATAAAACACACACACGCATCCTACTGTTCTTATGCATATAAAACACACACACGCATCCTACTGTTCTAATGCATATAAAACACACACGCTTCCTACTGTTCTTATGCATATAAAACACACACACGCACCCTACTGTTCTTATGCATATAAAACACACACACGCATCCTACTGTTCTATGCATATAAACACACACGCTTCCTACTGTTCTTATGCATATAAAACACACACACACACACACACACATTTAAACACACACACGCATCCTACTGTTCTTATGCATATAAAACACACACACGCACACATTCAAACACACACACACAT
>NC_143039.1:31357500-31380000 GCF_057628025.1 Oncorhynchus mykiss
TCAGCATAATATACCATCACTAAAATCAGCATAATATACCATCACTAAAATCAGCATTATATACTGTAATGAAACAGCAGGGAGCAGGTCTCGAACCCTCGACCTTCGAGCCCGAGGTCCGGCGCGCTATCGACCGTGCCGCAAAAGCATGCTCGTGCGGCAAGGTCGATTTCCGCGCTTATAAACCCAGGGTCGTTACAGTACCATCACTAAAATCAGCATTATATACCATCACTAAAATCAGCATAATATACCATCACTAAAATCAGCATAATATAACATCACTAAAATCAGCATTATATACTGTAATGAAACAGCAGGGAGCAGGTCTCGAACCCTCGACCTTCGAGCCCGAGGTCCGGCACGCTATCGACCGTGCCGCAAAAGCATGCTCGTGCCGCAAGGTCGATTTCCGCGCTTATAAACCCAGGGTTGTTACAATACCATAACTAAAATCAGCATTATATACCATCACTAAAATCAGCATAATATACCATCACTAAAATCAGCATAATATACCATCACTAAAATCAGCATAATATACCATCACTAAAATCAGCCTAATCATTGTCACCATCTTCATAACTTCAAGGTTATTTAGTTACACGTTCCTTTCTTTAGGCTATACTGTAGTTGAGAAGTGGGTACAGTGTCTCTCAGGCAGTACAATATAGGCCTTGTTTAGTGTCTGTCTCCTCCTAGCAGCAGCATCACTGGTGGTTACTGGTGAAGCTGGTTGTTTAGTGTCTCCTCCTAACAGCAGCATCACTGGTGGTTACTGGTGAAGCTGGTTGTTTAGTGTCTGTCTCCTCCTAACAGCAGCAGCAGTGGTTACTGGTGAAGCTGGTTGTTTAGTGTCTGTCTCCTCCTAACAGCAGCAGCACTGGTGGTTACTGGTGAAGCTGGTTGTTAAGTGTCTTCTCCTAACGGCAGCAGCACTGGTGGTTACTGGTGAAGCTGGTTGTTTAGTGTCTGTCTCCTCCTAACAGCAGCAGCACTGGTGGTTACTGGTGAAGCTGGTTGTTTAGTGTCTGTCTCCTCCTAACAGCAGCATCACTGGTGGTTACTGGTGAAGCTGGTTGTTTAGTGTCTGTCTCCTCCTAACAGCAGCATCACTGGTGGTTACTGGTGAAGCTGGTTGTTAAGTGTCTTCTCCTAACGGCAGCAGCACTGGTGGTTACTGGTGAAGCTGGTTGTTTAGTGTCTGTCTCCTCCTAACAGCAGCAGCACTGGTGGTTACTGGTGAAGCTGGTTGTTAAGTGTCTGTCTCCTCCTAACAGCAGCATCACTGGTGGTTACTGGTGAAGCTGGTTGTTTAGTGTCTGTCTCCTCCTAACAGCAGCATCACTGGTGGTTACTGGTGAAGCTGGTTGTTAAGTGTCTTCTCCTAACGGCAGCAGCACTGGTGGTTACTGGTGAAGCTGGTTGTTTAGTGTCTGTCTCCTCCTAACAGCAGCAGCACTGGTGGTTACTGGTGAAGCTGGTTGTTAAGTGTCTCCTCCTAACAGCAGCAGCACTGGTGGTTACTGGTGAAGCTGGTTGTTAAGTGTCTGTCTCCTCCTAACAGCAGCAGCACTGGTGGTTACTGGTGAAGCTGGTTGTTTAGTGTCTGTCTCCTCCTAACAGCAGCAGCACTGGTGGTTACTGGTGAAGCTGGTTGTTTGGTGTCTCCTCCTAACAGCAGCATCACTGGTGGTTACTGGTGAAGCTGGTTGTTAAGTGTCTTCTCCTAACGGCAGCAGCACTGGTGGTTACTGGTGAAGCTGGTTGTTTAGTGTCTGTCTCCTCCTAACAGCAGCAGCACTGGTGGTTACTGGTGAAACTGGTTGTTTAGTGTCTGTCTCCTCCTAACAACAGCAGCACTGGTGGTTACTGGTGAAGCTGGTTGTTTAGTGTCTCCTCCTAACAGCAGCAGCACTGGTGGTTACTGGTGAAGCTGGTTGTTAAGTGTCTCCTCCTAACAGCAGCAGCACTGGTGGTTACTGGTGAAGCTGGTTGTTAAGTGTCTGTCTCCTCCTAACAGCAGCAGCACTGGTGGTTACTGGTGAAGCTGGTTGTTTAGTGTCTGTCTCCTCCTAACAGCAGCATCACTGGTGGTTACTGGTGAAGCTGGTTGTTAAGTGTCTTCTCCTAACGGCAGCAGCACTGGTGGTTACTGGTGAAGCTGGTTGTTTAGTGTCTGTCTCCTCCTAACAGCAGCAGCACTGGTGGTTACTGGTGAAGCTGGTTGTTTGGTGTCTCCTCCTAACAGCAGCATCACTGGTGGTTACTGGTGAAGCTGGTTGTTAAGTGTCTTCTCCTAACGGCAGCAGCACTGGTGGTTACTGGTGAAGCTGGTTGTTTAGTGTCTGTCTCCTCCTAACAGCAGCAGCACTGGTGGTTACTGGTGAAGCTGGTTGTTTAGTGTCTGTCTCCTCCTAACAGCAGCAGCACTGGTGGTTACTGGTGAAGCTGGTTGTTTAGTGTCTGTCTCCTCCTAACAGCAGCATCACTGGTGGTTACTGGTGAAGCTGGTTGTTAAGTGTCTTCTCCTAACGGCAGCAGCACTGGTGGTTACTGGTGAAGCTGGTTGTTTAGTGTCTGTCTCCTCCTAACAGCAGCAGCACTGGTGGTTACTGGTGAAGCTGGTTGTTTAGTGTCTGTCTCCTCCTAACAGCAGCATCACTGGTGGTTACTGGTGAAGCTGGTTGTTTAGTGTCTGTCTCCTCCTAACAGCAGCAGCACTGGTGGTTACTGGTGAAGCTGGTTGTTTAGTGTCTGTCTCCTCCTAACAGCAGCAGCAGTGGTTACTGGTGAAGCTGGTTGTTTAGTGTCTGTCTCCTCCTAACAGCAGCAGCACTGGTGGTTACTGGTGAAGCTGGTTGTTAAGTGTCTTCTCCTAACGGCAGCAGCACTGGTGGTTACTGGTGAAGCTGGTTGTTTAGTGTCTGTCTCCTCCTAACAGCAGCAGCACTGGTGGTTACTGGTGAAGCTGGTTGTTTAGTGTCTGTCTCCTCCTAACAGCAGCATCACTGGTGGTTACTGGTGAAGCTGGTTGTTTAGTGTCTGTCTCCTCCTAACAGCAGCATCACTGGTGGTTACTGGTGAAGCTGGTTGTTAAGTGTCTTCTCCTAACGGCAGCAGCACTGGTGGTTACTGGTGAAGCTGGTTGTTTAGTGTCTGTCTCCTCCTAACAGCAGCAGCACTGGTGGTTACTGGTGAAGCTGGTTGTTAAGTGTCTGTCTCCTCCTAACAGCAGCATCACTGGTGGTTACTGGTGAAGCTGGTTGTTTAGTGTCTGTCTCCTCCTAACAGCAGCATCACTGGTGGTTACTGGTGAAGCTGGTTGTTAAGTGTCTTCTCCTAACGGCAGCAGCACTGGTGGTTACTGGTGAAGCTGGTTGTTTAGTGTCTGTCTCCTCCTAACAGCAGCAGCACTGGTGGTTACTGGTGAAGCTGGTTGTTAAGTGTCTCCTCCTAACAGCAGCAGCACTGGTGGTTACTGGTGAAGCTGGTTGTTAAGTGTCTGTCTCCTCCTAACAGCAGCAGCACTGGTGGTTACTGGTGAAGCTGGTTGTTTAGTGTCTGTCTCCTCCTAACAGCAGCAGCACTGGTGGTTACTGGTGAAGCTGGTTGTTTAGTGTCTGTCTCCTCCTAACAGCAGCAGCACTGGTGGTTACTGGTGAAGCTGGTTGTTTAGTGTCTGTCTCCTCCTAACAACAGCAGCACTGGTGGTTACTGGTGAAGCTGGTTTTTTAGTGTCTGTCTCCTCCTAACAGCAGCAGCACTGGTGGTTACTGGTGAAGCTGGTTGTTTAGTGTCTGTCTCCTCCTAACAACAGCAGCACTGGTGGTTACTGGTGAAGCTGGTTGTTTAGTGTCTCCTCCTAACAGCAGCAGCACTGGTGGTTACTGGTGAAGCTGGTTGTTAAGTGTCTCCTCCTAACAGCAGCAGCACTGGTGGTTACTGGTGAAGCTGGTTGTTAAGTGTCTGTCTCCTCCTAACAGCAGCAGCACTGGTGGTTACTGGTGAAGCTGGTTGTTTAGTGTCTGTCTCCTCCTAACAGCAGCATCACTGGTGGTTACTGGTGAAGCTGGTTGTTAAGTGTCTTCTCCTAACGGCAGCAGCACTGGTGGTTACTGGTGAAGCTGGTTGTTTAGTGTCTGTCTCCTCCTAACAGCAGTAGCACTGGTGGTTACTGGTGAAGCTGGTTGTTTGGTGTCTCCTCCTAACAGCAGCATCACTGGTGGTTACTGGTGAAGCTGGTTGTTAAGTGTCTTCTCCTAACGGCAGCAGCACTGGTGGTTACTGCTGAAGCTGGTTGTTTAGTGTCTGTCTCCTCCTAACAGCAGCAGCACTGGTGGTTACTGGTGAAGCTGGTTGTTTAGTGTCTGTCTCCTCCTAACAGCAGCAGCACTGGTGGTTACTGGTGAAGCTGGTTGTTTAGTGTCTGTCTCCTCCTAACAGCAGCAGCACTGGTGGTTACTGGTGAAGCTGGTTGTTTAGTGTCTGTCTCCTCCTAACAGCAGCATCACTGGTGGTTACTGGTGAAGCTGGTTGTTAAGTGTCTTCTCCTAACGGCAGCAGCACTGGTGGTTACTGGTGAAGCTGGTTGTTTAGTGTCTGTCTCCTCCTAACAGCAGCCGCACTGGTGGTTACTGGTGAAGCTGGTTGTTTAGTGTCTGTCTCCTCCTAACAGCAGCATCACTGGTGGTTACTGGTGAAGCTGGTTGTTTAGTGTCTGTCTCCTCCTAACAGCAGCAGCACTGGTGGTTACTGGTGAAGCTGGTTGTTTAGTGTCTGTCTCCTCCTAACGGCAGCAGCACTGGTGGTTACTGGTGAAGCTGGTTGTTTAGTGTCTGTCTCCTCCTAACAGCAGCATCACTGGTGGTTACTGGTGAAGCTGGTTGTTAAGTGTCTTCTCCTAACGGCAGCAGCACTGGTGGTTACTGGTGAAGCTGGTTGTTTAGTGTCTGTCTCCTCCTAACAGCAGCAGCACTGGTGGTTACTGGTGAAGCTGGTTGTTAAGTGTCTGTCTCCTCCTAACAGCAGCAGCACTGGTGGTTACTGGTGAAGCTGGTTGTTTAGTGTCTGTCTCCTAACAGCAGCAGCACTGGTGGTTACTGGTGAAGCTGGTTGTTTAGTGTCTGTCTCCTCCTAACAGCAGCAGCACTGGTGGTTACTGGTGAAGCTGGTTGTTTAGTGTCTGTCTCCTCCTAACAGCAGCAGCACTGGTGGTTACTGGTGAAGCTGGTTGTTTAGTGTCTGTCTCCTCCTAACAGCAGCAGCACTGGTGGTTACTGGTGAAGCTGGTTGTTAAGTGTCTCCTCCTAACAGCAGCAGCACTGGTTGTTACTGGTGAAGCTGGTTGTTTAGTGTCTGTCTCCTCCTAACAACAGCAGCACTGGTGGTTACTGGTGAAGCTGGTTGTTTAGTGTCTGTCTCCTCCTAACAACAGCAGCACTGGTGGTTACTGGTGAAGCTGGTTGTTAAGTGTCTGTCTCCTCCTAACAGCAGCAGCACTGGTGGTTACTGGTGAAGCTGGTTGTTTAGTGTCTGTCTCCTCCTAACAGCAGCAGCACTGGTGGTTACTGGTGAAGCTGGTTGTTAAGTGTCTGTCTCCTCCTAACAGCAGCACTGGTGGTTACTGGTGAAGCTGGTTGTTAAGTGTGTCTCATAACAGCAGCGCCACTGGTGGTTACTGGTGAAGCTGGTTGTTTAGTGTCTCCTCCTAACAGCAGCATCACTGGTGGTTACTGGTGAAGCTGGTTGTTTAGTGTCTCCTCCTAACAACAGCAGCACTGGTGGTTACTGGTGAAGCTGGTTGTTTAGTGTCTGTCTCCTCCTAACAGCAGCAGCACTGGTGGTTACTGGTGAAGCTGGTTGTTTAGTGTCTGTATCCTCCTAACAGCAGCAGCACTGGTGGTTACTGGTGAAGCTGGTTGTTAAGTGTCTCCTCCTAACAGCAGCAGCACTGGTTGTTACTGGTGAAGCTGGTTGTTTAGTGTCTGTCTCCTCCTAACAACAGCAGCACTGGTGGTTACTGGTGAAGCTGGTTGTTTAGTGTCTGTCTCCTCCTAACAACAGCAGCACTGGTGGTTACTGGTGAAGCTGGTTGTTAAGTGTCTGTCTCCTCCTAACAGCAGCAGCACTGGTGGTTACTGGTGAAGCTGGTTGTTTAGTGTCTGTCTCCTCCTAACAGCAGCAGCACTGGTGGTTACTGGTGAAGCTGGTTGTTAAGTGTCTGTCTCCTAACAGCAGCAGCACTGGTGGTTACTGGTGAAGCTGGTTGTTTAGTGTCTGTCTCCTCCTAACAGCAGCAGCACTGGTGGTTACTGGTGAAGCTGGTTGTTAAGTGGAGCTGGTGGTTACTGGTGAAGCTGGTTGTTAAGTGGAGCTGGTGGTTACTGGTGTGAAAGAGAGGCCACTCCACACAGGGACAGGGAGGGGCTCCACATCTGTCTTCCCCTGTCTCAGGACCTGCTGCACACACACGCACACACGCACGCACGCACGCACGCACGCACACACACACAGTTCCTGTTACCTCTGCCACAGAACGTCCTCTGAAGTGTGCGTGCGTGCGTGCGTGTGTGTGTGCGTGTGTGTGTGCAGCAGGGCCTGTGACAGGGCGAGATGGATGTCAGACATCACAGGACAATCTCACCTCCAACACAGCGAGATACATTAACCCTCTCTAAACGTGGCGGTTGAAGGGATGATGAAGCAGCTGTGGTTAACACAGGACAGCCTCTCCTCTACTCCATGGGACAAATATGCAGTGGCTTGCCCACCCCACCCCCAACACACACACAGCATAATACAAGTGTAATAAAGAGTACTGACAGCACCTATTGATTACTCAGTAAGTGTGATATTCCAGAAGAAAACAGCCAACAGCATATTATTTGCTTGAGGCACTGTAAATTAAAGTGTTCCCTCCGCACTGTACCGCACTTACTGCTGTGTGTGTGTGTGTGTGTGTGTGTGTGTGTGTGTGTGTGTGTGTGTGTGTGTGTGTGTGTGTGTGTGTGTGTGTGTGTGTGTGTGTGTGTGTGTGTGTGTGTGTGTGTGTGTGTGCGTGCGTGTGTGTGTGCATGTGCATTTTTTTCAGCCTTGGTACAGGTACTTATCACCGTCACATCAAGGGCAGAGGGTGGCGATTCTTAAAATCCTCCTTTATACTGTCAATCTAGACCACTCCAGTCCTCGCTGGTTCCTCCTCTGTGTCCTTCAGATGAACACAGTGGGAGCTGCATTTCACTCACTGTGTCTTCATTGCGCCGTTGAGCTACTGAACCGTGCTATCTATAGGCTAAACGCTATACACCCTGGGCATAATCTATTACTACAGCCTAATCTATACATTCATCAATAATAATGACATTTTCCTTCTGAGATTGAATTGACTGCTTCAACAGCAAATGTGCTTCCGTCTAGTTGGGTTCTTCCTTCTAATATTGAAATCTTTTCTATTTTCCAACATCCCGGAGAGGTAATTCGGTGAAGGTCAGTCATTCATACTTGATCATATCATCATATCACTATAGCCTGAGTGTAACGCGTCTGCGGCCTGGACAGAGTGGCTCAGACTAGTGGGATGGAGAAGGAATAGTCTGTTTGGGACTGATAAACTCCAGATCAGGACATCGTCCATCTGTACTGTTCTCTTACAAAACATATGGAAAAAATATAGAGCCTCTGATCCCCTTGCCGCCCACCATAGCTATTAATATTTCTCACAGAGCCCTTCCCCCATGTCCCACTAAGGCTAGGAATTCCTGTTGAAACATAGTCAAGTCTGAGGATTAGAAAAAAATGATGATTTATGATTTATTAAATCTGTCCATCTCTCTCTTTTCTTGTTTCACACACAAGTACACCCACGTGCCTAAATTAACTTGAGTATCCAACCCGCATTGTCTGCGTAAAAACCAACAAAATCAGCAACAGTGACTGACAACGCTATAAATCGTTTTAATTAGGACCTAGTAGGCTGCATCAAACACCCTTTTCCCATTCTACATTTAAAAATAAGAAGAAGAATTCTTCCCAAGCTTCTTGCAATCCAAAGAATGTTTCCCTGGAAGCCGCCTTGGTGGGAGCCCGTGTGAATGCAATATTCATTTTGCTGCAGGAGAACAATCTATGCATAACAATGAGCGGGCCTAATGAAAGCAGCCATCAAACCTGCAACACATACATATTAAACTACCGGGACCTCTGCGTGTCTTTCGCTTAGTGCATCATTTGTTCACCCCGTTTTTTTTCTCCTCTCTCTTTGCCTCCTGACCTTTCCCCGTATCCCTCCTCGTTTTTCCTCACTCTCCACTTCTCCTTCGATGCTGAAAATACGGAGGTGTTTATGGCATTCTGGACGTGTCCGTCAGCGGCAGAGGGTCAGCGGGTAAAACAACGGTGGGTGGAACGTTTTAAAACATTTTTTTTTAATGGTTTTACATCCGCTGTAAAGGGACTGCGGGGTAGCGTCAATACTCGTTTCCGACTCAAAGATGCTGCTAGGAACAGCTTTTTACCAGGAAACAAATGCTGAAAATATAATTGTGATGACAAGTATAACAGATAATCCAGACATTTTGACAGTCTCCTAACCCCTGGCTAACAATCACCTGACATTTTCTCATAAACATACATCAAACCCACCAGTATCAGACTGTAGGCTTCACTCACAGCTAATGTCATGTAATCATGTAATCATGGCTGCTGTATAGAGGGCTACAACCGGCTAACTGCTCCTCCCTCCTCTCTCCTCCTCCCCAGCCTCCAGCCGTGCTTCTTCACAGCACTGGTGTCTCTTTCCCTCCCTGCCTGCCTCCCTCCCTGTCTGGGAAATCTATCCTTCCACCTGACAGTGGCCATTTTAAGGCCTCTCTTGCCTCCTGGTAAACAATGGGAGAGGGATAATTGATCAAACAGCGAGGGAACCCTAGAGGAGGAAGGTCACCGCCCGTCAGCTGAGAGAGAAACACTGAGGGGTATGATGAGGTGTGTGTGTGTGTGTGCGCGTGTGCCTGCCTGCGTGTGTGTGTGTGTGCGCGTGTGCCTGCCTGCGTGCCTGTGTGTGTAAAGGCAGGGAGGAGGGAGGGGGTCAGGAGGGGGATGGTTCTCTGACGTTCCGGAGCTGCCATTTTTCTTCCCTGACAAAGACTCCATCTGCCACCGAGCCATTTGCTGCCTGCCGAGTCGAGAGAGCATTCCACACGCCGCGTTCACCTTGGTGTCACCTCTAAGTCGAGCTCTGCTGACGGTGTAGACACACGCGCACACACACACACACACACGTTCTAAGAATATTGCACATACACGCACAAACACTCTCTCTTTCACACACACACCCTCTAAGAATATTATACACGCACACGCACACGCACACGCACACACACACACACAGTCTCTGTGCCGTTCCTCTCCTAAACAGCAGCAGCAGCAGCCCCCCTCCCCCTCAGCACTACTGATATCACTGGGCAACCATCTCCGCTGTGCATTGTGGGAGTGTCTCAGGGGTTGGCGACGCATCAGGGACTGAGGGATTCACACACTTCTGAGAGAGACCCAGTGGCAGGGAGGGAGAGAGAGAGAGATGGCATTTTAAAGAGGAAGCTGAATTTCACCTGCAATTACCGTAGCTCGAGGGCACGCGGCTTGGTTAAGAGACATTTCATCCCCTCGCGCTGCTGAGAGTGAGAGCCTGTCGTGTGTGTGTGTGTGTGTGTGTGTGTGTGTGTGTGTGTGTGTGTGTGTGTGTGTGCGTGCGTGCATGGCTCGTCCTGAGAGAAAATAGAATAGAAAAATATTCCCCTTTTCTCTCTCTCCGTCTCTTTCCTTCTCTGTCTCTCTCAGGGATGAAAGAGAGAAAGGCAGCTGGGGCTCTAACTACCAAATGAAACGCGCGGCCCATTCAGTGGGTTCCTGCCTGGCCATCTGCACACCAGACCAGACATCTGAGCACACACACACACACACGCCCTGCCTAACCTTTCACTCACTAGGCAAAACAGCCTGATTCAGTCTCATCATCGATTCCATTCCTTTCTTTACTTTCTTATTTATGTGCAATGCCCCAGAGCAGCCGGGGGGAGCCTCCTCTCCCTCTCCCAGCTCTGAGATGGAGCCGTAATGACTTCCCTGAGGCTCAGGCTCCTCACAGTTTCACCAGTGCTCTGTGTGACTCTCTCTCTCTCTCTCTCTCTCTCTCTCTCTCTCTCTCTCAGTGAGGAGTGTGACTACACAAATACAGTAATGATCTCTCCCTGGGAGCCATTGGCGCGGGGCTCCTGGCGCCGCAAGTGGGCTTTTCTGGCCCCTGCAGGGACTCCATACAATTCCAATTCCCTCAGCATGGACCCCCAACAGCATCAACACCCCCCCCCTCCACAACGTAATTACACCTGCATAAGGTCTCAAAGAAAGAAAGAAAGAAAGAAAGAAAGAAAGAAAGAAAGAAAGAAAGAAAGAAAGAAAGAAAGAAAGAAAGAAAGAAAGAAAGAAAGAAAGAAAGAAAGAAAGAAAGAAAGAAAGAAAGAAAGAAAGAAAGAAAGAAAGAAAGAAAGAAAGAAAGAAAGAAAGAAAGAAAGAAAGAAAGAAAGAAAGAAAGAAAGAAAGAAAGAAAGAAAGGGTAGCAGGTAAAATCTGGGTAGGCCATTCCTTCAGTCATGTGTAACCAGCAGAGAGAGAGACTAATAAACCAGAGTGGTTTTGGACAGCAGCACCTCTCCTGTAATGCGCTGCCAGATGGCTGCAAGGGGTTAACGGTATACAGTGGGATCCATTTAGTGGTGTTTCTGAGGGACATCTCTTTACCCCTCTAGCCCCTAGCTGACCAACTCTGGGTCAATCCTCCAGGGAGGGGCCTGCCTGACATCCTCAGACACACACACACACACACACACACACACACACACACACACACACACACACACACACACACACACACACACACACACACACACACACACACACACACACACACACACACACACACACACACACACACACACACACACACACAGCCTGGTTAACCAAACATCGCCATCTCCACACAAAAGCACGCATACACACTAGAGGTCGACCGATTAATCGGAATTAATAAGGGCCGATTTCAAGTTTTCATAACAATCGGAAATCGCTATTTTTGGGTGCCGATTTGCCGATTTGTAAAAATATTTTTTTGATTTTTTTATACCTTTATTTAACTAGGCAAGTCAGTTAAGAACACATTCTTAGTTTCAATGACGGCCTAGGAACGGTGGGTTAACTGCCTTGTTCAGGGGCAGAACGACAGATTTTCACCTTGTCAGCTCGGGAGATCCAATCTTGCAACCTTACAGCTAGTCCAACGCAATAACGACCTGCCTCTCTCTCGTTGCACTCCACAAGGAGACTGCCTGTTACGCGAATGCAGTAAGCCAAGGTAAGTTGCTAGCTAGCATTAAAATTATCTTATAAAAAACAATCAATCATAATCACTAGTTAACTAGTTAACTACACATGGTTGATGATATTACTAGATATTATCTAGCGTGTCCTGTGTTGCATATAATCTGACTGAGCATACAAGTATCCAAGTATCTGACTGAGCGATGTTAGGCAGAAGCAGACGCGTAAACATTCATTCAAACAGCACTTTTTCCAGCAGCTCTTCGTTGTGCGTCAAGCATTGCGCTGTTTATGACTTCAACTCCCGAGATGAGGCTGATGTAACCGAAGTGAAATGGCTAGCTAGTTAGAGCGCGCTAATAGTGTTTCAAACGTCACTCGCTCTGAGCCTTCTAGTAGTTGTTCCCCTTGCTCTGCATGGGTAACGCTGCTTCGATGGTGGCTGTTGTCGTTGTGTTGCTGGTTCGAGCCCAGGGAGGAGCGAGGAGAGGGACGGAAGCTATACTGTTACACTGGCAATACTTAAGTGCCTATAAGAACATCTAATAGTCAAAGGTTAATGAAATACAAATGGTATAGAGGGAAATAGTCCTATAATTCCTATAATAACTACAACCTAAAACTTCTTACCTGGGAATATTGAAGACTCATGTTAAAAGGAACCACCAGCTTTCATATGTTCTCATGTTCTGAGCAAGGAACTTAAACATTAGCTTTCTTACATGGCACATATTGCACTTTTACTTTCTTCTCCAACACTGTGTTTTTGCATTATTTAAACCAAATTGAACATGTTTCATTATTTACTTGAGGCTAAATTGATTTTATTGATGTACTTTATTAAGTTAAAATTAGTGTTCATTCAGTATTGTTGTAATTGTCATTATTACAAATACATTTTTAAACAATCGGCCGATTAATCGGTATCGGCTTTTTTGGTTTTCCAATAATCGGTATCTACGTTGAAAAAGCATAATCGGTTTACCTCTAATACACACACCCCTAGTGACCCCCGCTACACCCGTGACACAGTAAAAATCCCAAAACCCTAAAGCCTTCAGATTCTAGCCCTGTTTGTCTAGGCCCTTCATTCGAAATAGTCCATCTCAATCCGGATGGGCTGAGTGGCTCTACTGGCAGCCAGTCACTCAGCAGATTGGAGCTCCCTCCCTCCCTCCGCTGTCCCGGTGTGAAAGCCCTGATTCATGGCATTGGGAACCAGGGCCTTTAAAAGAACAGCATGGTCCTGTGTGCTTGCCCTTCACTGGGGCGTGACTGACGGGGGCTGTTTGGGAAGGGGAATTAGTACCCGGGCTTAAGTCTTATTTAGTGAGACACAACGTTGGAGAGATTTAAAGAGGACGTGGCAGTAGTGTAGTAAAGTACCTATTACTGCAACTAGTGTGTGTTGGACGGGGGGGGGGGGGGGGGTATGGTGTTAGTGTGTGTTGGATGGGGGTGTATGGTGTGAGTATGTGTTGGACGGGGGGGTATGGTGTGAGTATGTATTGGATGGGGGTGTATGGTGTGAGTATGTGTTGGATGGGGGTATATGGTGTGAGTGTGTGTTGGATGGGGGTGTATGGTGTGAGTATGTGTTGGATGGGGGGTAAGTTGTGAGTATGTGTTGGATGGGGGTATATGGTGTGAGTGTGTGTTGGACAGGGGTATATGGTGTGAGTGTGTTGGACGGGGGGGGTGTATGGTGTGAGTATGTGTTGGAGATGGGTGTATAGTGTGAGTATGTGTTGGAGGGGGGTGTTTAGTGTGAGTATGTGTTGGACGGGGGGGGGGGGGGGTGCATGTGTGAGTGTGTGTTAGGCGGGGGGGTATGATGTGAGTGTGTGTTAGATGGTGGGGTGTATGGTGTGAGTGTGTGTGTATGGTGTGAGTGGGTGTTGGACGGGGGGGGTGTATGGTGTGAGTGTGTGCTGGACAGGGGGGGTGTGTATGGTGTGAGTGTGTGTGAGTGTGGGACGGGGGGGTGTCTGGTGTGAGTGTGTGTTGAACAGGGGGGGGGGGTGTATGGTGTGAGTGTGTATTGGACGGGGGGGGGGGTGTATGGTGTGAGTGTGTGTTGGACGGGAGGGGGTGTGGTGTGAGTGAGTGTTGGACGGGGGGGGGGTGTATGGTGTGAGTGAGTGTTGGACGGGGACGGGGGGTGTATGGTGTGAGTGAGTGTTGGACGGGGGGGGGGGGTGTATGGTGTGAGTGTGTGTTGGATGGGGGGGGGTGTATAGTGTGAGTGTGTGTTGGATGGGGGGGGTGTATGGTGTGAGTTACTGTATTTAACTTTGTACACTTCTAAAAGCTCCAGTAACAGATATGAAAACTCCTAAGAAAAAGTCAGAGATGGCGGTTCTAGGAGACAGTAGCACTTCAGTGGATCTGCGAACACCCTGGCTGTGTCAGAATGCTTTAGGCTGCTTGTCGACACTGTCTTAGATCCACTCTCCATCAGGCTGAAGTAAATGCACTCCGTTTCCCCTTTGCTGTGACAAAAGGCTCGTAACAAAATATATAGGCCTCACAGTGTGAATGCTCCTCCTACAACACGGTTTCAATTCAACTCCCTAATGCTCTCATTGTTAGCAGCCGTGCTATCCCTAACCCTCTATCAACACGACACACACACACACGCATACACACAGACACACACAGACACAGAAACATTCATGCACATGTGCATACCATCTCTGCCCTTATGGTTTAAAAAGAGGAAGTAAAGTAGTTGCACAGTCTTGGTATTTCCCTGATTAAACTGTCTTTGCTAGTCGACCACAGGCATGGATAACATAGTACAGCAGGGTTCCCTAACTGGCAGCCGCGGGCCGAATTTGGCCTGCGGTTGGTTTTACTTTGCTCCCCAAGCTTTCTGAGAAAACAACATTTTAATTTAATTTTTCATTGTTGGAAATAAAATACTGTAGAAACACCATAAAATCAGTCATTTTCATTTAAGAAATCAGTATTCCCATGCAGAATAGTGGGGGGTGGGGGGGTGACCGTATGCAAACTTCAGCAAGGTTTGAAATGGTTATGTTTTAGTAAAATGTTATATCTGTTTGGGATTCAATTTGCAGTCTACAAATGATTTGTAATTATGTTCCGACCCCCCCGCTCAAGAAAAAACAAACAGATGACGGCTGAATCTAGTTGATGATCCCTGCAGTACAGTGTAGTAACACCCGGTCGTATACAATCCTGCTTTAGCAGGACTAGATACTAGGAATGGAAATACTGCCTAGCTGTCCTGCTGTACACAGTGGGAGTGGAATGGAAATGCTGGCCCAACAGGAGATGAGACACACACACACACATTACAAACACTGACACACACACACACACACAGAGAGTGCTGTGGGGCTGACGCAAGACAATCTCAGCCTCACGTGTCTCTCCCCTACGGCCGCCCGCTGCTCCTGACCTTCGAGATGTTTTCCCTCTCTCCTCCCCCCTCTCCCTCCCACTCTCCCTCTCCCCTTCCCACTCTCCCTCGTCCCTCTCTCCCTCTCACTCCTCCCTCTCTCCTTCCCCCTCCCCTCTCCCGTTCACTCCTCCCTCTCTCCTTCCCCCTCTCCCTCCTCCCTCTATCCTTCCCCCACCCATCCCCCCTCTCACTCCTCCTTCCCCCTCCCTCCTCCCTCCCTCTCTCCTTCCCCCTCTCCCTCTCCTTCCCCCTCTCCCACTCACTCCTCCCTCTCTCCTTCCCCCTCTCCCTCTCACTCCTCCATCTCTCCTTCCCCCTCTCCCTCTCACTCCTCCATCTCTCCTTCCCCCTCTCCCTCTCACTCCTCCATCTCTCCTTCCCCCTCTCCCTCTCACTCCTCTCTCTCCTTCCCCCTCTCCCTCTCCCTTTCCCCCTCTCCCTCCCCCTCTCCATCTCACTCCTCTCTCTCCTTCCCCCTCTCCCTCTCCTTCCCCCTCTCCCTCTCACTCCTCCTCCCTCTCTCCTTCCCCCTCTCCCTCTCACTCCTCCCCATCTCCCTCTCACTCCTCCCTCTCTCCTTCCCCCTCTCCCTCTCTCATACCCCCTCTCCCTCTCACTCCTCCCTCTCTCGACACCTCTCTGTGATTCGTATTTGTCATTAAAAGGCATTGCATTTCAAGCTGGATAAAGCAGATGGGGCTGTGTAGGCATTACTGCTCCTCCACACAGCACCTTGGCTTAAGTACAGATAGCCTTCATGCATTACCTCTCTCTCACTCACACACTCACTCACTCACTCACTCACTCACACACACCACACAGTCTAAAGAGTGAAACGGCAGCTCTTCCTGGGAAAGCTGAATTTCACAGTCTAAAGTGCTGCTTCACATGTTGATGATGTAATCAGTAAACATACAGGCTGAAGGCAAGACGACTGCCACAGCTCTTACTAATAGCTTTTATTAGTTATTGTAGACAGTACAATATTGCATTAAGTATAACCAAACCCAACTAACTTAAAAGACAAAATACAACCACACAAATTAACTAAAATCATCTGACGTTTTACATAGCACAAAGCATTACGAAGAAAATAAATAAAGCAGTCTTCTCTCTCTCCCACCGGTCTCTCGCTCTCTCTTTCACCCTCCTCTCTCTCTCTCTCTTTCCTCCTCTCTCTCCCTCCATCTTTTCAGCCCAGTACTACTGAGCTCTAGTACTTAGTGCTACCATCTTCTACCATAGACCCAGCAAACTGTCAGGCCACTGGCTATACTGAGAACACACTGCACATCTAAGGGAAGGAAAGGAGGGAAGTGTGTTCAGGAACATCCGCTAGTTATTAAGGCTGACTTCTCACCTTTCTCTCTCTCACACACACACACTGCACACACACGCTGTGCTCACACACACATACACACACACTGCACACACACACTGTGCTCACACACACACACACACACACACACACACACACACACACACACACTGCACACTAACACACACACATAAAAATGAACACACAAACACACTTCTCAGCACCTCTCTCTACCGATCATGGGTGGCAAAACAAAAAGAGAATGCCAAACATATAACAAAGAAAAACAATCTATTCTTAAAATGTTTCCTTTTCACACCCTCGCATACATGTGTACACATACACAGGCCTCAGTGGAGGCTCCTCAGAGGAGGAAGGGAGGACCCTCCTCCTCAGTGAGTTTCATACAAATAAAAAGTGAAACCTTAAACAAGTTATCCTTTTTAGATAAAACTATAGTAAATATATTCACGTCACCAAATAATTGATGAAACCACACTGTTTGCAATGAAGGTCTATAGTAGCCTCAACAGCACTATGTAGGGTAGCACCATGGTGTAGCTGGAGGACAGCTAGCTTCCATCCTCCTCTGGGTACATTGACTTCAATACTAAACCTGAGGGGCACATGGTTCTCACCCCCCTTCCATAGACTTACACAGTAATTATGACAACTACCTATCAGCACACTTGCAGCATGCAACATGCATCTACCCAATCAAGGGATCAGAGAATTAATCTAGTACTGAAACCATAAGCTACAGCTAGCTAACACTGCAGTGCATAACATGTAGCGAGTAGTTGACTCAGAGAAAGACAATAGTTGAACAGTTTTGAATAAATTAATTTCTTCCAAAATGAAGGAGAAGCAAGAGAGAGAGAGAGAGAAAGAGAGAGAGAGAGAGCTATATTTCATAGTATATATTTTTTCACTTTCACTGACTTAGCTAGCATCGAATGCAGCTAGCTAGTTTCAGACTACTCAAACACCTGGCTCAAACAGATATGTTTGCTAGCTGGCTATGACTATCCAACACTGGAACTCTTCCAAGTCAAAGTAAGTTTTTGGTTTTATTAATTTATTGCCACCACGGCCCGCCAATGTAACTGCTAAACTGCTTGCTGCTGATTGTAGCAGAGTTTACTAACGCTACAACTCTCATTTGCAACTGTTGGACTAATGATTACACTCTAGATCAGCTATATGCAGTGCGCAAGGCGGTATTAAATGTGTCACTGCCTGTCACCTTGATTACTCACAATTCCCTCGACCTGTGCACCTACGCTGTAAACGTTCACTCATAGGCTTGGTCGTAGCAACCTCATGACGGGTACAGGGAAAAATGTAGCATCGTGTAGTAGCCTCAACTTATTGGTGTTACGTTGAGCTGGGTGAATGGAATATGCTTGACAGTCATCCAATATGCCGCAATAGAAATAAGGCCATGTTCCTTTAAAAAAATGTAGCATCCTCCATCTTAAAACGGCACCGACCGCCACACAGGCTTGTACACACACAACGTGTACTTTGCCATCCCTTTGTAAACTCTCTAAACAATACTATACAACTCTCTCTCTCTCTCTCAACATTTGTAATTCCCTCTGGGTATTTAAGCACCACTCTCCCTGTTCCTACCCTCCTCTTTCAAAGGAACTAATGGTGGATAACTGCTCTGTACTGTGGCTGTTTGGATGGCGTCCATGTTTGCCAAGGTTCTGCCTGTTTTCTATGGACTAATGGAAGAATAAACAGACAGAAATAATGTACGATCACTCGAGACTGATAGGTGGACATTTCACTGCAGTGTTCAACAGTGAGCAAATCAGCACAGCCACCAGAGGGGTTTGCCTTCCACCCGTTCTCCAGCCCGGCATTTCCAGGAAATCAATTTCAAATGGAGCCGTCAATATCATGACTGATAGCATACAGCTATCAATGAATGATAAGTTACATGATGTGTCATAGGTAAAGGCCCAGCACCGGTTCAGAATGTGTAACTTACCATTAGCAGTGCAGGTGATTCTCAAATCAAGTGTATTGTACGTCAGGCAAACATCACCTTGAAAAGCACATTTAGGAGGAGAACCGTTCCCCTTAGATTTGCTTTTATCTGCTGAATAGGCCAACCTCAAAATACATAAACACACCTAACTCTCAATGGTACGCTCACCCCAGCTGAGCTGAGCTGCATAAGAGATAAAGCTGATTTCTAAAGTGTGAGATTAGATCTGGTGACACACTCATCAGCACAAAGCCATAAAGTGAGAAAGGGAGAAAAGTGCAAGTCATTGTCTGCGGGATAAAACCGTCACCTTTGTCTGCTCGGTGAAACCTTGAGGGAGTAGAGCCAGTGGTAATAGAGACACAGACAGAGAGAGAGAGAGAGAGAGAGAGAGAGAGAGGGAGAGAGAGAGAGAGACAGAGAGAGAAAGAGAGAGAGAGAGAGAGACAGAGAGAGAAAGACAGAGAGAGAAAGACAGAGAGAGAGAGACAGAGAGAGAGATAAGCAGAGCCAAACAGATGTGCCACAGAAGAGAGGGTGAGAAGCGGCTAACCGCCCAACCAACTTAATCCACTATATTGTTGAGGAACATGATTCAATTCGCCTCCAACTGATAGGCCTAACAATTTCAATTCAATGTTAGGCTACATCAACAGATACTGTAATAACTGTTTAGATTATAATGTTACTGCAACAGATCACAAACACTGATGATGGTTCATTCGCATGTTTCCCTCCCCCACAAAAATGTTCTGATCAAAATGGAGAGAAATGTAATTAATTGCACGATTCACTGAATGAAACTCTGAATGTGTAATGTAATCAGAACAACTGCTTTTTCAAGGAGCCCTTGTTAAATTTAATTGGGGGAGAAAATCCTCTCGTGTCGAAAGAATGAAATCTAATTAAGCCTGGAATCGAAGGAGCCTGCGAACTCTCCTCTATGCCAAACAAATATTGTTGATGACAAGTTGAGCAAAAATTATTTCAAAAGCTTCTCTCATAACAACTATTAGGGAATGTCACACAGGGCACAACAACAGAAAAAGCAATGTTGTTGACAGTCGTTCAGAGATGATAGAAAGATGATAAAGAGTCCGTACTCACTGATAGGAAATGTCTTCAGCTCTGTGACATCACTGCTCTAACACCTGAGAGAGAAAAAGAGGACGACAGTCAGGTAAATCCATTTATACGTTGATATCTCTCCTGTATGACACCGGTCATTTCACCTGTTCTCCATGAAAAATACAATCTAAACGCTAATGGCGACCAGTTTGGGCCCTGAGGAGGAATACCTCATTCATAATTTCCAACATACAGCGATATCAAAGCTCTGTGCGCTGTTGTGGTCAACTGACAGATCAAACCAAACAAAAGGAAATGACGTTTTGACACCCAGCTAGGAGCTGGCACTGAGCATAAGCAGAGCAGATCTAACACACACACACACTCTCTCTCTCTGTCGCAGGCTCAGCAGGCCTGCGAACACAAACACACCGCGCAACACACAGTCATAAATTTTTTCCTGCTAAACCTGTTAGAATGAAAGCCAGACATTATGGCTTTTGGTGTGAGGGAGGAGGATATTTTCCCAAAACACAAGACAGTTCTTGCTAAGAGAGAGGACCAGCCCTTCCCAGTGTTCTCCCGCCCCTCAGTGCTACACTGTCTCTGATGTATCTGTCTTCCTGGAGCACAGAGGAGGGGAGAGGCAGAGAGGGAGCTTTCTCAGCCTGTGTGTATGAAAGGACATGGTGACAGTCCGGACTGTGTGTCACAGCCGTGGCACTGTCTCTCTCACTGCAGCACCGCTAGTGGTGTCATTGGTCACTCTGGTGCACATACTCACCCTGACACTGGGTAAAACTCTACAGCACTCAGACAGACACAGGGGCACAGAAACACGCGCCATTACGGCTGAAACCTCCACACACACATACACACACACACACACACACACACACACACACACACACACACACACACACACACACACACACACACACACACACACACACACACACACACACACACACACACACACACACACACACACACCACCTTGATTACACATCTCCGTGGTGTAAACACACCGTGCTGAGCCGACTGAGGGAATTCATCTGCAGAGTCTTCATAAAGGCCTATTAGAGCCATGATTAAAGGATGTTCCCTCGGAGAGGGCGAGACGCTGAAATGAGTCCCCCAGCCAAAGAGTGCTGTAATGACAGTGGCGAGATTTGAAGCTACATACTTCACACCGTTTTCGCCTGCCTGGGTATTTGAAATACACACTGACCCGACATCAGCTGCTGATGCCACGGCCGCGCTAGCTAGCTGAGACAATGGGCCTAGAACACTTTAGTAAGCTCTTTACGTGAGCTCTACTCAAACACAGTCATAAGCAACACAACGATAGCAAGCAGCATCTAACTAGGCCTAAACATTCTGTAAGCCTGCAGGCACAAAACAACAGGTCCACGTAGAACAAGGCTTTTCAATTCCAGGCCTCCAGGGCAACAGCTGTGACGTGGCCCCGGAGGCCTGGAATTGAATAGTGCCTTTGGCGTAGAGAACCGTCACGTTAAATCTAGTAATGTAGACTTTAACTTTAGTGAGGAGAAACCTTAGCGAGGCCGTCATAAAGTGCCATTCAGTGACAGACACACTAAAAAGGTGTTTTTACTCCTTTTGCTCCCAGCTCATCTGTGAAATCGCAGGCCAGGGAGGGAGGGAGAGAGGGAGGGATGAAAGAGGAGGGCACTGACTGTGAACTGGCCGCAGACATTTTTCTGGAACCTCGGGAACAAAACAGGCAAGTCTTGACAATCTATCCACCACTGAGTCGTCACACAATCAGTTGCAGGAAACCGATCCCTTAAATAGCAGTGATTCATCTCTTCATCGCACAAAGTCAGTACACAGAACACAAAGAACCCCTCTCTCTCTCCCCCTTCTCTCTCTCTCTCTCTCTCTCTCTGCTTAAAAATACTGCTTCTCCCAGCTTTCTTTTGCGTGTGATTTACCGGCACTGTTTAACTGCGGGGCAGTATCTTTTATCGTTACATGATCTGGAGCTGGAAGCTGACAAAATGGAATCTGTGGCGAGAGGTGAGTGTCTGTTCTGTGGAGAGACGAGGAAGAGGGGAGGGAGAAGAATCTGTGCGGTAGAAACGTTTGCCTAAGTGCAATTCTGATCCTCTCTCTCAGCTTATTCAGAAGAGCCTCTCTGTGTGTTCTATTCCATTAAATGCCTTATCCTAGACCTGATGGAGAAAGTCCCATTACTGGGGAGTGGGTTATCCCAAACAATGTAAAGCACAAGAACTGGCTGAAAAGCAACGAACATAAACACAATCCATTTGTGGGATTTAAGAGAGAGGACACCCTCGAGGGACTGTTATTATGTAACACAAACAGTGTGTGTGTGTGTGTGTGTGTGTGCACACGTGTGTACCCGTTAGCGCATGGGCGTATGTGTGAGCGTATGTGTGAGCGGGATGGCACTGTATGTGTGTGCCATTTCTGATTCAGCCCTGGTAATGCTGCTCCCAATATGGCTGGGAGCCAATTCCTACAGTAGCATCATGATGAATCTGAGGGGAGCCTCTCTCCGTCTCCCTCCACTTAGCCTATGGGGCTATCATTCACCGGCTAATTGGACGGACCTGCCTCTGGCCTCAGCTTAAAGGTCCGATGCAATCGTTTTTATCTCAATATCAAATCATTTCTGGGTAACAATTAAGTAACTTACTGTGATTGTTTTTAAATGAAAATGGTCAAAAAGAAACAAAAAGAGCTTCTTAGCAAAGAGCACTTTCTCAAGCAAGAATTGTGCTAGGACTCTCATGGGAGTGGTCTGAGTGGGAAGTGGAAAACTGA
Source organism: Oncorhynchus mykiss (assembly GCF_057628025.1). Taxonomy (NCBI): domain Eukaryota; kingdom Metazoa; phylum Chordata; class Actinopteri; order Salmoniformes; family Salmonidae; genus Oncorhynchus; species Oncorhynchus mykiss. The sequence goes on from NC_143039.1 coordinate 31,379,509, forward strand.
AGTTAAAAAATGGTTCTCTTTATTTAACTAGGCAAGTCAGTTAATTAAGAACAAATTTGTATTTACAATGACGGTCTACCCTGGCCAATTGTGCACCGCCCTACGGGACTCCCAATCACAGCCAGATGTGATACAGTCTGGATCTGAACCAGGGACTGTAGTGATGTCTCTTGTATTAAGATGCAGTGCCTTAGACCACTGAGCCACTCGGGAGTCCAGAGAGGTTCGGAACTCTCTTTCTTATTGGTCTATTAATTAACTCATTTACCGCATGGTGATGTCACCATGGAAGGCCAAAACTCCATCACAGCAAAACAGGCTGAAATGTATTTTTAAACAGCATTATCATCATTTTCACCATTTCACAGTATTATTCCAACCGCATAGTGTAGAAATATATATAAAACTGTTGACTTCACTGAGCCTTTAAGACACGCTGATGTGACTGTGTGTCATCAGACTGAACACAGCCCACGTTCACTACTGTGGGAC
>NC_143039.1:31385000-31487500 GCF_057628025.1 Oncorhynchus mykiss
GACGGACAAAACAAAGACCTTAGCAGCTAAACGCCTCCTTTTCTCCCAAACATGGCCTCCGTGTCTTTGGTATTTCAGAAACAAACTGAACTTGGCGTGACCTGGTTGTACAAAAGGCATTTATGCTACTATTTTTGGAGTCTACGAAAGCAACAATAACACAGAGATTATTTGTACGTATTAAACAAGCCAGACTGCTGTAAAACTGACATCTGCTTGTACCAGTAATGCTCCCCTTGACACAGTTACTTTCAGTTCATGTCACAAACTGAACCAGGCCACCATAGATGCCCATAGTATGTTCTTGCATATTGCTGACATTCATCTTGCTTGTAAATGTTTGTAAAAATGGATGTGTGTGCTATAATGTAGGCTAGGCTATGTAAAAATGCATGTCGCTACTTAATGTCAACTTAATGTACAGTGTGACTAGAATAGCAAAGCGAAGGTGAAGTAGATCATAGGAGCACTAACAAACTTGTCATACTGTCATTGACTTATGTTGTGTTCTGTCAACAGTTGTGCTAATGAGTATTCCCAAACACTTGCTGCAAGGAACATTTTCAGACCTGACAATCATCGTGCACAGTAACAAAGGTTTAATAGCCAACAATAATAATCAGCAGTAGCCTAATTAAACATTTTGGATTTTAAGCCAATTCCTGCATCCCTAAAGGGCCATCAATTTCACCACACATCTTTATAAAAGTTAGTACTTGACTTCTGAGAAGAGAGGGAGAGAGAGAGCTTGAAGTAAACACAGGGTTGGATGACTCGGTGACAATCCAGCTTTACGTAATTAGGCTCTGGTTGATTCATTTCACATAACACAAAACAAACTTACTGCCTCTTTAGAGTTGAAAACTTAAAATGAGTGTGAACAACACACCACCACTACAGTGCAGAGATTTCACAGACTTTACCCAACTGTTCGTTCCCTTACCACACATAAGATCTGTTTACAGAAGCTAATCAATCTCTGTGTAGGCCATACAAAACAACATAAACAAGGAAATCAGTGCCAGAAACAAACAATGTAGTCCTTCGTTTCCAGGGTTACAGTAATAAATGCTTCATTACAGTGTCTCACAAACAACGAAGGGAAACATTGAAACTAGCACAAGGAGGTGCAGTATAGGAATATAGCATGCTAATCAAATTCCGTGCACACTGCAATCAGCGAGAGCCGTGTGGGCATTGCGTTTAAGATCAATTGAAAGGGTGGCAGCGTAGATCGAGACAAACTGCTTGATTGTTGACTGGATAACCACCCTCACCTCATTTCAAAAAGACAAAAAAATGATGGACACCAAAGCAGGCACGTTCCTCTAACATTATTAGCCCTCATTTCAATAGTACAGGATTAGACAGAATAGACTTGTGTGCATATGGGATTGTCTGTAGAAAATCTGTCCAAGTTTTGTCAGTTTCAGCACCCCCAGACACAGGGGCTCCTAAACCTAATTTCTCCTAATCAGCTTAGTCAATAGCAACCGTTTGGTGCAGCGTTGGGTAGACATGCAAATAGGGCTTAAACATGTCTATCTTTAATTCCTGAATGTTCAAGTCAAGCGGAAGTCCTTTTTATCTCCTGGCAAAGAAAACAACATTCTGTGGGGGGGAAGAGAGGGAGAGAGGGGAGGCGAGGCAGAGAGAGAGAGAGAGAGAGAGAGAGAGAGAGAGAGAGAGAGAGAGAGAGAGAGAGCACTACAGTTTTTTTTTTTACTTCTCTTGGCCAGGCATGGAAACATCCCTGATTTGAGTGTGCTTGAGGTAGCACAGTTTGCTTCCATTTCAAACCAACATCACAAACAAGCCCTGACAGATTTGTTCTCTCTCACTCGCATTATGGGGAAACACACAGCAACACAAGTATATTAGTGCTCCTCTGCCCTGTTCTGCTGTGTGTGTTCAGCTGCAGCACACACACACACACAAAAGAAGCTAACAATAGCCGTTTGTAATAGTGGTGGAAAAATGGGAGAGACTGTTCCGTTTCAATTCACTGATACCACTAATGGCTTCTTAGCAGCTCCATGAAATCAAGCAGCTGTCATGTCGATGCATCAGCACAGGGAGAGGAGAGGAGCCATTCCCAGAAGGAAAAAGGCATCGCGCCTCCCTCAGCAAGGATGTTTGGCTAAGCATCTGCTCCTGTGCACTTTAGCTTTGCAGCAGTAAATATCCAAACAAAGAGGGTGGGAGGTGAAACCATTAGATTCCCTATCACAAAGCTTCATTGTTGTTGTTCTTTTACAACAACTGCTTGTGAGACAACAACTGGGATCCATTTTAAAGACTATCACACAGGGATATGGTGGATGGATGATCACCAGAACAACTGGTGATGAGAGTATAATCTCTAGTGTGACAGGAGATTCTTCGATGATAAACTAGACAGTTTGCTACTTTGGGTAGCATATGTTTGAAATCTTTCTTCGGCTATAACATCAACAAAACACACAAATGAACCATGTTATATGTTATAACATGGTAATAAAAAAAACTACTGTCGCCAGCCTACTGTCATCGCTACCTACTGTCTCTGTCACACCTCTGCCATCTTCTCAGAAATGAGCTTTACAATGACGAGATTGTGGATAACGAGTAGGCGACATGTTGTTCAATAGCGCATACCACTTATGGCATGATAATTAGGCCCAAGACCTATAGTCATCTAAGGTGAACATTGTGATATTACCAGTAGAAAAGCCTAGGCACACTATCTTTGCCTTTTATGTGTAAACAAGTGTCAACGACTCCCACAATGCAAATGGAAAAAGAGGGGAAAGGGAAAAAATACTAATAATACTTTGCTTGACTAATTAAAAGTTGACATTTGTGTAAACATCCATTGCTGTTGATCAATGTCTAAACGTATTAGACTACTTGGCTATTAGTCCATTCAACAATATTTTTTTTTAAAATGCAATAGCAAAACATGATGATACACTGGGCTACATGTCATAACATAATTCTGATATAGCATATTTATTCTAATCGATTATGATTAGCACGTGTAACCTATTGCCTAATTCCAGCGGTTGAACGTTTAAAACACATAATATGTGCTATTCATGTTATTGAACAACAGTGTTGTGACAAATAACATCTTTATCAAAGTGTCATTGATAAACTAGAAATCGTGCATGTAGAAAATACCTAAGCAAGTTCAGTGAGAGAAAAAAAAATCGAGTTTTTAAAGGCAGTTTGCATGCCATCTCCACCTGCCACTACTTATTAAAACACACCGTTGGTGTGTTTTGCGCGTTCAAAAACATGTATCCGATTATTGCAACGCTGTATAATGTCACTGTAACGGTGTAGCTGAATCCCACTCTTCTTCAAACGCAACACCAAATTGTTCCTCCTTCCAATCACAGGCTAAATGTTGCCTTACATTTCTCTTAAACTTCACATGACGTCACCGTCTACATTTCTTTTCCCAGAGTCTAGTTTAAACTTTCTCTATGTAAAACATGGATACGTTTCCTTCAAGCGTGGGGGTGCTTAGGGAATTTAAATCAACCAAGATGGCGAAAGGCTTGTTGTTTGGAAGGGTAGAAAAATGGAGGATATTGTAATATACACAAAGGGATACATTTCAACGACTCGGCCAGGCAGCAGCTGCTTCTTGTTTGAGGAAGCAACAAAAGATAGCTTTAGCCAGTTGTAAAAAAAAAAGAGCCTGAAACTCGACAAAAACATCAAACTAATTTTACTAATAAGATATGTAATTTTACCTGGCAAACCATAACACAATCTATTATATTGTTAAATCAAGTATTTATGTTTATGCTTACTAATTATTTTATTTTCGCATTGAAGAGCTATTAGCTGGCTCGGATTTTGCCCTGTCTGTAAACGGACAGCTAAACAGACCAAAGGTAGCTTGTGCTCCCTACCTTCATTGACTCCCACATCGTTCCTTTAAATGTGCACAAAAAAATACTAGCTAACTTATATATAACAGGGGGTAAAAACATATTCAAAAAAGTTTTCCTGAACTAAATAAAACAGTTTTTATTTAAGAAAAAAAAAATAGAACAGTTCAATTAAAAGCGCACGAGAGAGGACACAAAGACGATTCCGACTATCAGGTCACAAACTAGCTTGATCTGAGCAACGACAAAAAACACTCCGTTTACTCTAGAAAACAACTTTGGTGTAGTCTATTATTTTACCATGCAGTAAAGGCGCACATGCCGATTGCTTAGAATAACATTGTGTCCATTTGATAAGTTTCTATCAATCTGCAGTTGACGATTGAGGGACACACGCAGTAAGCAAAGAAACTACAGCTCGCCTCGCGAAACAAATCAAGCCAGCTACATCGCTTGTTCTATGATATAACAGAACGTCTTCTTTACCCCCACCTTGAAATAAGAGGACACTTACCTTTAGTTTCGACACTAATACTTATTTCCAACGGGATTTTGTTTCAAGTAATACTTCGTGTAGCCTTCTAGCCTCTTTTCGATTTCGTTTTGAAAGAGGCCGGTAACAGATGATAAAGAAAGGAATTGGGCAGTAATTGAGTCTCGGTGTGAGTGAGTGTGTGTGTTAGTTACTAACAGCAGATTGAAGGAGACTCTTCTCAAGGTTTATTCAGCTCCACTTCAAGGAACCAAAGTGACGTCAGCTTACAAGCTGCCACAAAAGAAAACTTGTATTTGCCATTAATAGAGATCAATGTTTGTTTTAATTAGGAAAACAATAGTACACTACGTTTAGACAGTTGGACTATGACTAGGGCTATACCATGTGCTAATGTGACAAACAAAAGCATCTATTGAATTGATTCAAGGATGAGGAATCTTATTGACTTGTTTTATTTGTTTGTTTTTCGAAAAGTTACGTAATTGATTATTCATAATCATTGATATTCATAATCAAATAATGTATGGAATGACTGAAACTTCTCAAATTTGAATGATTAGTTTCAGTGCATGTTCCATAGGCTAGATATCAACTAGTCACGTTGATGTGGTTCCAAGTATCAGGGAAATATATTATTTATTATGAACATGTTGTCTATGGAAATGCTAAAATAATACCGATTTTTTTTTTAAACGCATGCATGTGTGGGATTGAAATGAATGTTCAAAATGTGTTTGGTCATAATTTGTGACAATACATGTGATGCTCAAATGTTGTTCATATTTAACATTAACTCTCACATTCTGTCTTTCCTCATCTCTGGACAGGATAGAGGGTGATACTGCTGCCCAAATCTTTCTGTGTTTTTTCATAATCTGTTTAGGTTTATAGTGACAGATGAACCCTCATATGATCATCTTAAATGTGATCAAAGTTTCCCCTTAATACCACTTCCAATGATTTACAACTAGAATAAGTGGGAGGTACTTGTGCAAATGTTGCCTTTTGGTTTTCAAACAAAACGCACTTGCAAAACAGAAAATCCAGGGGAGAAATGCACAGATCTTTTCCTAAGGAGAAGATCAATACCATTGCATGGCAAAGACACAACAGCCATCTGTGTGCCTAATTGTACGCTCTATACCTCTCTGAACACTTAACAAGCAACAGGCTGAGCATGGGCCCTGTGACCCAGACAAGGGTTTTAGTCAGTCAGACGGGGTGCAGGCAGCCAGATTATTTCATTGAACTGGAAAACAACAAGGGGAGGGGTGGTTAAAGATAGAATGGGTACAACTGCTCTGCTCTGTTTACATGGCCTTGCCCCACCCTTAATTTTTTTGTTTGCTGTTTTCACATGTTGAGCTTAAATTTCACATGTGAAACCATATTTTCACATGTACAAAATGTAGACTTCACATGTTAACACCACCTTTTCACATGTGAGGAGAATAACATGCTTTCACCTCACAGGTGAGTTGCAGTTTCACGTGACATGTTAAAAGCGTGCAGATGTGAAAATTGCCAATGCAGTTTAAAAATCTAATTTGCAGGTTCACATGTGAAAAACAATGACATGGGAAAATCGAATTTGCAGTTTTATATGTGAAAAACGTTCACGTGAAAATCTTACTTTCACATGTGAAATTGCATTTCTACATGTGGAATCGCATTTTCACACATGAAAAACATTCATATGTTAAAATCACATTTGCCGTTTCATATGCCGAAAACATCCACATGTGATTGTTTCTCACGTGAACTTGAAATTCCACATGTGAAAGTGAGATTTTCACGTGAACGTTTTTCACATATAAAACTGCAAATTCGATTTTCGCATGTCATTCTTTTTCACATGTGAATTGCAATGGGAAAGTGAAAATCAAATGTATAGTTTCACATGCAAGAACATTGTGGGGTTGAAATAATGTTATTCTCTTCACATGTGAAAAGATATTGCAGTAGCAATGTTGCAGTAGCAATGTTTCCACCGGTGGAATTAGGGTGATCACATCTAAAAAGCCCAAATGCGGGATAAGGAATGATTTTGCAGGGCATTCGCAGAACAGTGGACAGAATTAAACATTTTCGAACAGGTTAATGGGTCACGTTTAAATGGCGACATAGTTCTGCCGTATGAAGGTCACTTTGTGTTAAAAGGGCATTCCTTAGTTGCTACATCCATTTTTGGAATTACAAATTAATGATATGTACCCATTGATTCTTGAACAAAGTGATGTATTTTGCCTCATCAGCTTAGTTCAACTGTCCTACCCCATCAGAACCCAAAATATAAGCTTGTTTTACTCCGATGTTTGTAAACAAAGTATATTTAAACCACCACTCTATGGCTAAAAAAACATGGTTAAAACTATCATTTTGAAATCATGGATGGTCAGTCCTTGCATCCATAGCATAGTTTTCGGATTTGAGAGTGGTTGCGTTTCTCCAGCCACATCATTCAGCTTTTTTACTGAAACTGTGGCGGGGAAAACACTTTGTTAATGTTTCAATTAAGGATTGCCACTTTAAACATCTTTAGTATTTTTAAATATATATATTTTGAAATGTAACTAGGCAAGTCAGTTAAGAACAAATTCTTATTTACAATGACGGCCCAGGAACAGTGGGTTAACTGCCTTGTTCAGGGGCAGAATGACAGATTTGTACCTTGTCAGCTCAGGGATTCGATCAAGCAACGTTTCAGTTACTGACCCAACGCTCTAACCACTAGGCTACATGCCCCCCCCCCCCCCCCATTTAGTATATTAATAGTGTTATTATATGATGCAATCCTCTAGTGAGTGAGTTGCTTTTGTGCCATTAATATCAAGCAAAACTTTTGAAGTCGACAGGGGGGATTCAAGGTGTTTTTTTTTGTGTGTTGTGGTTTTTTCATGTTTTTTTGTTGTTGTAAGGGCACCCTCTCACCATGTAAATGTTAACCACTCAGAAGATGAAATGAGGAAATGAGAATACAATAGAGTGCTTCCTCTGTGTCACTTAAGGCAATATCTATGTATCACAAGGGAGCAATAATAGTGTATGAGTTTTAATGTTAGTTTGAAAAGAGCATTCATTAAAAGGAGTTGTAATTAGGTGATAACGAGGATACATTATCTAAACACTGGGAATTTATTTTGCAATCACCTAAATACAAGTCATTGGTGATAATAATCTGTCTCTAAAGGCAAACCTAGCTACACTCAAGGACAAGCACCAAGCACATGGCAATGAACACAGTTAAAAGAAATGTGAAGGTCCATGGATAGTCCCCCCTAGCTGAATTTAGAGGATGACCACAGAATCCCTTTATTCAGCTATTGAAACGTAAAGCCATTTTATAAGCTCCTTCTCCATGCTCTTTGGCCATTGATTTTCCTTCTCCATTACCTGTTGAGATGGGGGTTGGTTGCTCCTCACACACACAGTGCTGTGGCCAGTAGCAACGGGTGAATTATCCCTCCCCCGCTTCATCATCAGCAGCCAGGGACTGACAAGACATGAGAAATGACAGTGGCTGTGTTTTTTTCATACTGTAGCAGCAAGACGCAGAGAATCTTAATTGCATTGGAGAATCTTCATTAAAGAGAGCACGGGGGGGGGGGGGGGGGCGGGTACGTGGGGTGCTAGTGGTGGTGGAGGGATGGGAGGGAGAGGGGTGTATGTGCACCTCTCTGAGTTGCATCATTAAAAGAAGAAGCACTCTTTGCCTGCCCGGGTAGCCTGGCTGGGTCCTCTTTGCACGCACTGAGAACATTGTCCGTACCTCGGTCACTTGTAACATAATAAGTGCCAGCACAATGACTGCAATGCGAGCAAGCACACTTCAGAGTAGAGAGGGGAGGGAGGGGGACAGGCAAACAGGCTGTCTGTCTATGTCTTGATTAGAAAGTATAATGAGCCACTAAAATAAACTGCTAAAGAAGATCTCTCCTGAGACTGATGCAAAACAAATTATAATGTGGGGATTTGGATTTCATTATTATTGTTCTATTAGTCCAAGGAAAGACAGGGACACCCATCAGGAGAGAGGGGAGCGGGGAGCTGTGCTTGCATTGCATTTATTGATTTTAGCCTGAGACACATTCAGCGAATACAGATTCATCTCCTCTGTAGCTTACACTAAACCCCACTCACTCCCTCCCGGTTTCCATTAAACACAGAAACCTTCCAGCAACACAGAGGAGTTTAATTTCAACGACACACATTTTCTGTAAGAGCTGAAAATAAGGTTCTTGCTCTTTCTCTCTAACTGAGAAACTGGCCCTAAGGTTGTCTTTCGACATAATTGAATTAAGGTCCTCTTGTTATGCCCCACATAAAGGCACTGAATGAATAAATAGCCACTAACTGAAATTAAGAGAATAGTCTCTTTATATTGTGTTATTTCAATACAGACAAGCACAGTTGATACCTTGTACTCCTTCCATTTAAGTCCACCACCAGTACTACACTAGTGGTGCTTTTAATCTACCGTATTAAATCAATTTGCAGAAGCCATAAAGCTATTAGCTCTATCGTGCTGATTTCTGTCTTGTTGGTAACATTCCTCCAATAGCTTCAGTAAGCCTAGAACTGGTTTGATGCCGAAATGGAATGATTAAGAAAGTCAATGAATTGAACTGCACTGTTGTAACACCGAGGGACCAATAAAGAACATAATAACACAGTCGCTATGTCAGACAAGTTGTTTACATTATTCCTTTTTAAGATCTACATTTGCATTTCAAATATCTAATGAATTCATTAACATACAAACACAATTTGAAAATTCAGCGACGCTCAACCCTCAACCATCACGGCTTAGTGTTGTGCTGCAAGCAATGCCTTGGCTTAGACCTATGCTTTCACTGTCATGAAATTCTGCAATTAAGCGAGATGAAAACAGAGCTATTGATCAGTGTCTTCCAACCACTGGCTAAGAGGGGTTTGCAATAATGTAATGGTAGCCAGAGCCAGCGATGCGCACCACTCCACTTTTGAACACTGGGAGCTGCAGGCAGCAATGCTAGTCCACACTACCACAAGTGGCTCATGGGAATTCATTGTGACAGCGAAGAATGCATTAACCCTTGACCCGGGCACAAGGCCGGCTACAGTAGGCGGGTCAGAGGATGTTAGAGATGAGATGCCTTTGTGTCTTGAGCATTTTTGGCACCGCAGTCGTCTTTCAGTCGTCCATCACACCGTCTGTCACTCATAGGAGAGAGAAGAAAGGAGTAAGGTCAGGTACAACATACTGTAGATAGAAAGCCTCTTAGGGTCTTATTCACAACATTGCAACAACGTAACAGGGATTCACAGATACATGTCAAAAAACACTTGGATTCATGTTGCTCAATAAAACAATGTTTACTGGGTAAAACAAACATGAACTAATCTGTATCCATTCAAACATGTTTCCTCTTGGCACAGGCAGAATGTGGGTTTTTCCAGATTTCCAGGTTAGATTGAATAAGGCTGTAATCGGTTCATGATGTAATCCCGTAGAGAGAAATCATTTACAATCGTCAGGATAACAGCCTAGTAAAGAATGTCTCATTATTTAGACACAGTCGCATACGCTGTCGTACAGGGAGAGAGGGAAAGGGAGGGAGAGAGAGAGTGACACGGTGACAGAGATGCACACCAGAGAGACAGAGGGAGAGAAAGAGACATTTGCACACACACACACACACACCCGCACGCGCACACACGCACACACACACACACACACTGAGCTGCTGCTTCCTTTGTGGGAAAGCAGAGTCATTAGTGCTAGGAAAGTAAAGAAACAAGTCATGGCCTCAGAATGATGCATCTCCTCACAGAGAGAATGAGATCACGGCAAAATGTCACCATCACCTCAGCGAAGCAGCAAAATGGCCCGGAATCAAATAAAAACACATCTTCACCAGGCCAAATGTGTGTGCAAACACACCACTGGATGTCAGCAGTTTTCCATTTGCTAAAAGCACTCAAAACTGACAAAGGTTGCTTCCGAAATGGCACCCTATTCCCTTTTATGACCAGGGCCCATGCAGTCTATACCCTATGCAGTGCACTCCTTTAAATCAGAGACTAGAGGCTCTTATCAAATGTAATGCACTATTTAGGGAAAAGGGTGCCATTTCGGATGTACTCTGTGTTTACCTTAGGCAAGTGCAGGACAGAGGTAAAAATAGATGCTGTTTGTTTGGAGAATGTTTGAGTACAGGGAGTCTTATCTGTCATTAGGTTGACCATGCTTTCAGCTAGACAGATGACATAATCTACTCATACTAACAGGACACTAATTCCACAACCTGCCTACGTCATATCCTCTCATCTTGGCAGGTACTCATTATGGAGAAAGGCAAACATACTGTATCTGACAGGAATTACAGACCGTAGAGAAGTAAATGTACTGTTTTTACAGTATTTGTCCAGGTATAATGACTTTTTAAATGCTGATGTTGTATGTTACTTTATCTGAAGAAAGGGTGAATTATCTAACGGAGGAAGAAAAACATTGGCAGGATTGATATGGAGAAAACATTTGGTGGAATATGGATTGAATCCTCTGAGAGATTCACAGAAATAAAATCTATCAAGAAAAGAAGACCCTGCAATATTCTATTTCTCTAGAAATAAGATAGTTGTTTGTCATGGGAGGGCTAGAAACACAACCTTGAACAGCAGATCAATTTTCGGGGAGATTTGCTTTCAGCTTTAGTGCTTGCCAACGTCTGTAAAGCTAATTTCATTTGATAGTGCCTTTAGGGGGAATTTAAGTTATTGTTTGGCCAACATACCCCTAATGGATTTTTTAAACATTAAATCACTGGATATTGTAAACCCATACAGTCTTCAGAAATATCTCTGTCAAAACTGGCACCCTTGCAAAATTGCACCCCCCCCTCTCTCTCTCTCTTTCTCTCCATTCCTCCATCCCCCTCTTGCCTCTCCTCTCTCTCCCCCCCCCTTCCTCCATCCCTCTCTTGCCTCTCCTCTCTCTCTCTCCCTTCCTCCATCCCTCTCTTGCCTCTCCTCTCTCTCTCTCTCCCTTCCTCCATCCCTCTCTTGCCTCTCCCTCTCTTTCTCCCTTCCTCCATCCCTCTCTGACCTCTCCTCTCCTCTCTCTCTCCTCCTTCCTTCATCCCTATCTTGCCTCTCCTCTCTCTCTCTCTCCCTTCCTCCATCTCTCTCTTGCCTCTCCTCTCTCTCTCCCTTCCTCCATCCCTCTCTTGCCTCTCCTCTCTCTCTCCCTTCCTCCATCCCTCTCTTGCCTCTCCTCTCTCTCCCTTCCTCCATCCCTTTCTTGCCTCTCCTCTCTCTCTCCCTTCCTCCATCCCTCTCTTGCCTCTCCTCTCTCTCCCTTCCTCCATCCCTCTCTTGCCTCACCTCTCTCTCTATCCCTTCCTCCATCCCTCTCTTGCCTCTCCTCTCTCTCTTTGTACTAGAACACTGCTTCACCAAAGCTGTATTTATGTTATTCCTGTTTTTCAACAGCTCGTAGCGTTCCTCTGCAGGTGAAGGTTTTTATTCCTATCATGCCCCTCTTTTATACAATGTGTTCAAGAGGATGAAATGTGGCATTTCATGGCATGGATTTCAGAATCAAGATAGAACTGTGATCTAGTAGGGTTTAGTTGTGACTTTTCGTGCTAGTTTTTCAAGGTTGATTATACCACTATTCTAATGCACCTTAGAGAGTTGATTCATTTCTCACACACAGCTCACTTCAAACATGTACACCTTATTCACATTATTTTCTGTGACCTAGATAGTATTCAGTCTCCTGTGAATCATTCAACTTCTACTCTATGTAGAAATACGCTGCATTTCTCTGGACGTACCCAGTACGAAAACTCATCAGCAGAGGCAGAATAGACTGTGGGAACATTGTCCTTTGCTTACAGGATGCTTCCATGTGAATGACACCAGACATGGAAGGAAATAGCCTTGGAGAAGAGAGAGAAACATTCATCTCCAACCGAAAACAAGCCTCACGTTCTCATGTTTCACAGCTCCCCTTTTGTCTGGATGTTACCACACATTTTTTACAGTCTCTTCTCTATCATGTTTTCCCAGTTGGCTGATCCCTGAGGGCGTGTGGGAGTTCACCTCTTAGTCAGATGGCCATTCCATCTACTCCACTATAATATTGTCCTTCGTAGAAAGACTAAACCCAGAGAGATGTGTGATATTCAAAGCTTTGTATCAGACAAAAAATATCCTATAGCCTATTTTTGATTGATGTTTTGCTGAAGGACGAGTTTCTAACTGCTGAAATTAGATAGCATTTACTCACACCTCTTTTCAACTGTAGGCTTTTGTTAAAAACAACAGAAAAAAAATCTCTCTTAACCGTCCCTGTCAGACCCAAACCACAGTCTTGTGTGTCAGAGCTTCTTTAGTCTTGTGTTATGCTAATGGTGGTGTGTCACCGTATGTGTATTAATTAATGGTGGCAGGTCGCTGCTCCTCCAGGCAGCAGCATTGAGGCAGACATTTGGACTGCCCTCCATGACGCCTGGCTGGTCAAAAATAGGCCACCACCACCACCCACACTACAGTAATGATCACAACAGTGACATCATCGCTCTTGTGGGTGTGTGCGTGTGTGCGCGTGTTTGTGTGTGTGCTCCTCTCAGACAGAGCTCATCTGAACAAAGAGCAGCAGGGATGAGACAGGGGAGAAGGACTGAGAGAGGGAGAGGCAGGGACTGGGACAGCCCATGTAGGCTAAAGTAGATGACATCTGGCACTATGTGTCTGGGGAGAATAAAGATGGAAAAAAATGTCTAGGGATTTAACTGTTTTCAAGGCCTCTGAGCTCGGACGAAGGTTTCTTATGATTCCATATAATGTAGTGTGATTGACTGCTTGATTTATTAAAAGCGTCTAATGAAAGTTGAAATGAAAGGACCTCCCCCAGCTGTCAGTGTGGCTTTACTTCAACCTTACAGCGGTCTCCTTTATTAGTGTTTTAAGTGTATTGTCTTTGTAATTGCAATGACTTGCCGTCTCAAAGGATTAATTTGACAACAAGATATCTCATCCCATTTGTTTTCTCGTGGCTTACATTTGTTTTAAAAAAATGTGTAGATTATTATCAATGGAGCATAAAGTCATTGATTCTCAATCAATCCCTCTCTGTGTAATTCCTTCCAATTAAAAGGTCCCTAACGTTATAACAACATTGAAACGACATGTCCTATTTGGATCACGTATAACATTCCGTCATCAGGGCTAATGTTTCGAGTTCAAGGTGATTCGGACTTGAGGCATGTTCAAACCCTTTGTGATCCCCGTTCACACTGAGGTCGTGTATAAGTGCTCTTCTCTAATACAGTATCCCTTTGTGACATATTCATGTGTGTCCCTCCAGTGAACAGAGTCAGTGAGAGTAGCGGGCCAAGAGATTCTCAAGACCTGGAGCAGCCGTGGGAAAGAAAGGCTGTGGTGGAGGAAAAGCAGAAATGTCTCAGGGCATTCCTTTGTGATTACACCGCTGGAGAAGTCCAGACATTCTTGGAGCTAGTCTGTGTCTAAGGGCTCTCTAGCACTCGTTAAGACTGATAATATAGCCTGTGTTTCTATAGCGCACCATTCTGTAACTCAGTAACAGTTTGTGGCAGATTGCACCAAACTAACAGCTCATCACCGCATTTGTCTGGTGAGACTTTGGCCATTGGTTGTACAAGGTTGATTGATTATGCAGGATTAGAACTGACAAAGCAACGTAAATGTAGCCCTATTCCCTTCTCGTTATCTCTCTTGGTTGAAAAGTCGACATTTGGCCTGCTATTAGACTTCTACCCTCTTCGATGAGGTAGAAATTGAGAGTGACAGCTCAGTATCTCTGAAGGATTGTGGATCAAGTTTCATGTAATATGGCTTCACATTATATTTCTTGCCTACATACATATAAACTAAAAGATTCCTATGCTGAAAGACTTGCTGATACCCCCAACATACATTTTTACAAAAATCTCCTCCCCTTTCAGAGTAAACATGAATGAAAAATGGCTCCAAGGAATGTTATTTTGTTGTCCAATGAGCAACATCGGGGGAGAGCACATGATTACATGAATGGAAGAGTAAGGGCTGAGACCAACTGCAACGATAGACTAGGGGTGAATCTCAATTATATTTCCTTAGTTCCTCGCGTCCTCTCTCCTTGCCTCCTTCTCAAAATGTATTGGAATAATAAAGATCAGAGGGGAGGAACCTTGTGCTTTGAGAAGGAGACGAAGCGGGAGGATGTGAGAAATCGAGGAAATACAATTGAGGCTCACCCCAAAGCCACTCATTTCATCGAGCCTTGCACTTCATCAGGACACTAGGTCACATGTCCTTTTTTGTCAGCCATTAATCTGAGGCACCACTCTCTCCTTCACCTCACACTATTAGCCTTGTGTGTTGTATTTACACCTGATCTGATCGCCACGCCAACGGCCCGTGGAGTTAATAACAATGTCTCACTCTGTGGATGGGGGTGTATCGGTCGAGCATCTTGTTGACCTTGGCTTCTACATATGCATCTGTCGTAAAGCAATACGTTAACCGTGTTCACTCCTCCATTCAACACCTGACCTCTGACCTCCAACATTATCTTTCACAGCCCTCCAGTTCACAAGCCAGCTTGTTAAGCTCATAGTGGTTTATCCTCTGTAGGCCTTTCTTAAAACAAAAAATAAATCTTTACATTGAGATTTATTTATTTTAAGTGGAAAATAATACAAACTCTAATTAACAATTCATTAAATGAATTCCACCATTTTGTGCAAAATGCAAATGAATAAAAAAAAAAGGTACTGTATTGACCTTGTGATTTATTTTTTCCTTGACTTCTTTCCATTAGAAGGTCTACAAGACCTTTTATAACAATTACTCAAATAAAGCTCATTAGAGCTGTTGGCAAATGCATTAATTACCTTGGTGACAAAACAAACATGCCTGTAACATCCAAATAATAGAAGAGTACAATCTGTTTTACAACGTGGTTGGATTCAAATGTCAGATGATGCTCCCCCTAGTGTATATCACTATGAACAGCTCACGAGTGTCTGTGGGCAAAGATGGCGCTAGTAGTCATAGAAATATAATCCATAGAACCTCGAAGACGAAACCGTTTTATGGATTCTATTTCAATAGCAGTCCATCTACCACAAGTTTTTTTTTTAGGTTGTCAAAACAATTTCTGATTGTCAGCATAAGATAATAGTCTAAACCTCAGTACTTTATGAATGAATTAATCATTAGGCCTACATTTCGTAGTATTTAGGGAAAGGGGGATACCTAGTCAGTTGCAAAACTGAATGCATTCAACCGAAATGTGTGTTTCACATTCAACCCAACTCCTCCTCTGAGTCAGAGAGGTGCTGGGGGCCACATAATCGGCACCCAGGGAGCAGTTGTTGGGGGTTACCTGCCTTACTCAAGGGTATAACGGCAGATTTGTCCACCTTGCCGTATCAGGGACACTCAACCGCTAGGCTACCTGGCGCCCCAATTATTAAATTAGCGAGACATGAGATGTAGTAGCAATCACTGCCTGAATCATCAATGGCAAATGAGCAACTATCATAACATTTATTTCAGTATGTATCCATATAGACTTCTTCATCATAATCGTCCTCATCATCATCATCATCAGTGGCTGCTTTAGACTTGTGAAGTTGAGGAGGATGGATGTAAAGTTTTTGAAAAATAAAAATCTGTTTTTAGGGATGTTTCTTTTCTTGTTCCAGACCCAGCTGGGTTTGAGACATGTATTCTGAATGATATATATTACAGTTTGAACCAAAGAGAGTTCATATAAGGTTGTTTATTATATCATATACTGTATAATAAAATATAGATATGTATTATAAGGTTTCTCATTCTCTCTGTTCAAACTTAAGAGGAGGACAGAAAATAGCCATCTTCACATATAGGGTATGCTGTTGAGGCTACTGACCACTGCAAAACTTTTTTTAACCAGATAATAGTGACATCTGTACTTATACTGAACAAAAAATATAAACACAGCATGCAACAATTTCAAAATGTGACTGAGTTGCAGTTCACATAAGGAAATAAGTCAATTGAAAATAAATTAATGAGGTCCTAATCTTTGGATGTCACATGACTGGGAATACAGATACACATCTGTGGGTCACAGGCACTTTAGAAAAGATAAGGGCGTGGATCAGAAAAGAAGTGCGTATCTGGTGTGACCACCATTTGTCTCATGCAGTGTGACACATCTCCTTCACAAAGAGTGGTTGATTCTGGCCTGTGGAAAGTTGTCCCACACCACTTCCAATGGCTGTGCAAAGTTGCTGGATTTGTATTTATTTAACTAGGCAAGTCAGTTAAGAACAATTTCTTATTTGCAACAACGGCCTAGAAACAGTGGGTTAACTGCCTTGTTCAGGGGCAGAGCGACAGAATTTTACCTTGTCAGCTCAGGGATTTGAACTAGCAACCTTTCAGCTACTGGCCCAACACTCTAACCACTAGGCTACCTGCCAATATTTGCTGGAACTGGAACACGCTGTTGTACACGTCGATCCAGAGCATCCTAAACATGCCCATTGGGTGACATGTCTTGTGAGTTCAGGACATGGAAGAACTTGGACCTTTTCAGCATCCAGGAATCCTTGCGACATGGGGCCGTGCATTATCGTGCTGAAACAGGAGGTGATGGCAGCGGATGAATGGCACGACAGTGGGCCTCAGGATCTCGTCACGGTATCTCTGTGCATTTAAATTGCCATTGATAAAATGCAATTGTGTTCATTGTCTGTAGCTTATGCCTGCCCATACCATAACCCCACTATGGTGCACTCTGTTCACAACGTTGACATCAGCAAAACGCTCGCCAACACAACACTATACACACGGTCTGCGGTTGTGAGGACGGTTGGACGTACTGCCAAGTTCTCTAAAATGAACATTCAATTCATTGGCATCAGCTCTGGTGGAAATTCTTGCAGTTAGCATGCTAATTGTACACTCCCTCAAAACTTGATACATCTGTGGCAAACTGCACATTTTAGAGTGGCCTTTTATTGTCCCCAGCACAAGGTGCACCTGCGTAATGATCATGCTGTTTAATCAGCTTCTTGAAAGGCCACACCTGTCAGGTGGATGGATTATCTTGGCCAAGTCGAAATGCTCACTAACAGGGATGTAAACAAATTTCTGCACACCATTTTAGAAGAATAAGCTTTCTGTGATATGGAAAATTTCTGTGATATTTTATTTCTGCTCATGAAACATGGGACCAACACTTTACATGTTGCGTTTATATTTTTGTTCAGTGTATTATCATAATCATACTTTAAATTGTAACTCACCAACATCATCATCATCATCAATTCATTATCACAACCATCCTTTCAATCACAACCATCCTTTCAATCTTAACTCCCCAACATCATCAACAATATCATAACCGCCATCGATAAAAGACAGTACTGTGCAGCCGTCTTCATCAACCTTGCCAAGGCTTTCGACTCTGTCAATCACCGTATTCTTATCGGCAGACTCAGTAGCCTCGGTTTTTCTAATGACTACCTCACCTGGTTCCCCAACTACTTTGCAGACAGAGTTCCGTGTGTCAAATCGGAGGGCATGCTGTCCGGTCCTCTGGCAGTCTCTATGGGGGTGCCACAGGGTTCAATTCTCGGGCCGACTCTTTTCTCTGTATATATCAATGATGTTGCTCTTGATGCAGGCGATTCCCTGATCCACCTCTATGCAGACGACACCATTCTGTATACTTCCGGCCCGCCCTTGTAAACTGTGCTGTCTAACCTCCAAACGAGCGTCAATGCCATACAACACTCCTTCTGTGGCCTCCAACTCCAGTGCAAGGCCACTCTGAAATTTTTGTTTTGCCACATATGCTCCAGTACTCTGCCATGATTGTCAGTTATGTAGCTGCTCTACTGATAATCTCAGTGCGTCCTTGCTGGGATGACACAATCAGTCTACTACCGGAGAATATCAACACCAAACACATTGGTTCACCGTTCCACGGGAGCGGACAGTACACAGCATACCATAATGTTCTGAATAATGGCCAAGTCTACCTCGCTCCTTATTCTACTGAACCGCTTAGGCGTAACAAACACAAGTCCAACATTTATCGGAAACTGTTAAACTACCTGTTCACTACCCTCCTGCTCTCCGGGGATGTACAACTCAATCCTGGGCCCAATATCACCGAGCCAGTGATACGCACCGGAGTGGAGAGCGGTGGATGGCCTCGTCCACTGGTCGTCGCCGCTGTGGAGGTGGGTGAGTGCTATGGTCCTATGGTTTCTCTCGACTCACCCGGCTCCAGGATAGATTTTGACTCTTCAAACATACCAGAGTCGCTATATGCGATCCCTGACTCTGCTTCTGGTACGCAAGCTATTTTAATTAGTTCCCCGCATCCAGTGCAGGCGGGAGGGATTGTTAATTGCGCTACCGAACTGCCCCTAATCAAAACGAAACAAAACGGCCTAAACCCAGCCGTCAGAAAACACAGAAAAGTTTAACTTTTTTCAATGTGTCAATCACTCTCGAGTCATCTGGGACCCACGAGCTAAGCCCAAGGGACTACTAGGGGGGCACTTGAACATTCGTAGTGTCATTCCAAAAAGTGATCAAATTCAACATCTACTCACAGACTCCAACCTTGACTTTCTCTGCCTCTCAGAGACATGGCTCCATAAACACTCTCCATATGCTGCTTTGATTGTGCCTGGCTACAATGTTTTCAGGAGAGACAGGATTGAAGGAAGAGGAGGGGGTGTGATGATTTACATTAAAGAACATATCCGATGTAAACAAATTGAGTGGTCATGTGATAATGAACTAGAATGTATCGGCCTGAACGTTACACTGTCTCCCCAAATGTATTTTACCCTCATTGGAATGTTCCACCAAAAGTGTGTTTTTTGATCAGTTTAATACCATGCTTAGGGAATGTGATTTTGGGAAAGAGGTCATCTTAATGGGAGATTTTAATATTAATTATGAAGACAAGTGTTGTAGGAAAACCCTCAAACGGATCACTAATACCTTTGACCTTACACAGCTAGTTAAAGGGCCAACCAGGGTGACTTGTTGCTCTAAAACACAGATTGATTTGGTGTTCAGTAATAAACCAGAGAGAGTGACTAAATCATTCAATATGGTTACTGGGCTGTCTGATCATAATCTGACACTTATAGCCAGAAAGCTGTCTAAGAGCAGGTTTAACCTCTACTGTTAGAAAGCCGGATCAACTCAGAATACCTAAGAGTGAATTAAATTATTTTGAAAAAGCAATTAAGGGAATAAACTGGAATGATCTCTTGTCCTATACAGACGTGGAAGCTGATAGTCAGGTTTTTCTATCCACAATCCAGACTACAATAAATGGCTTCCTAAAGAAAATCAAATCCAAACCTGGCCAAAAGAGCACTCTTCCTTGGCTAAATGGAGAAATCTGGAAATTGATGAAAGAATGAGATTATGCTCTAAAAATAGCCCTAAAATCCAAATTAGAGCATGACAGACGTAGGTTTACCATGTTGAGAAATAAGGTGATGAAAGAAATCAGACAGGCCAAGGCAAACTTTTTTATTAACATAATTGGTGAAGCAAAGGGAAATTCTAAATTGATAGGGGAGAATCTAAAAAAGTTAACAGGGAAAGACCATAGTAACACTGCAAAAAGACTAGAAATCATGGTGAATAACAATCTAACACAGGATGCAGTCGAAATAGCAATAGCCTTCAATTCCTACTTTATTGACTCTGTCAGGGTACTGACACAGAACCCCTCCACTTGTTTCTTGGGCTCAGTGCTAGTGAATGACACTCAACCTGTCTTCATCATAAGGGAGGTTTCTGAGTCAAAGGTGAACAAGGTGATTAGCTCACTAAAGAACTCTAAAGCCAAAGATGTGTTTGGGATGGACTCTACCTTTCTTAAAAACTACAAAGAGTCACTCATTGGCCCCATTACTAAGGTCACCAACACATCTATTGGTCTCGGTGTGTTTCCAAGGGTATGGAAGTCGGCCATAATAACGGCCATCTTTAAATCAGGCGACCCTGCTGACGTGAGTAACTACAGGCCCATTAGTATACTACCTGTGGTGTCAAAGGTTGTTGAAAAGTGTGTAGCAGAACAACTGATTGCCCACCTCAACAACAGCCCCTTCACATTACACTCCATGCAGTTTGGCTTCAGAGCGAAACACTCCACAGAAACGGCCAACTGCTTTTTTCTGGAAAATGTGAAGTCCAAGATGGACAAAGGGGGTGCTGTTGGGGCTGTGTTTCTGGACCTAAGGAAGGCTTTTGATACTGTTAACCATGAGATTCTCATCACAAAATTGTCCAAGTTCAACTTTTCCCCTGATGCCTTGAGATGGATGAAATCATACCTTGAAGGCAGAACTCAGTGTGTCAGAGTGAGCAATGAGCTGTCGCCCACTCGTAGCTATGATGTGGGCGTGCCCCAAGGGTCAATACTGGGGCCCCTCCTGTTCAGCCTGTACATTAATGATCTGCCTTCTGTCTGTACTGGGTCTGAAGTTCAAATGTATGCAGATGATACAGTGATATATGTGCATGCAAAGAGCAAACAACAAGCTGCACAAGAACTCACTACTGTAATGGTCCAGGTTACAAAGTGGCTCAGTGACTCGTGTTTGCATCTCAATGTGAAAAAAACTGTTTGCATGTTCTTCACAAAGAGGGCAACAGATGCTACTGAGCCAGATGTCTATGTGTCAGGGGAGAAGCTCCAGGTGGTATCCGATTTTAAGTACCTTGGCATCATACTTGATTCCAACCTCTCTTTTAAAAAGCACGTGAAAAAGGTAATTCAAATAACCAAATTCAACCTAGCTAATTTCCGATTTATACGAAATTGTTTGACTACAGAGGTAGCAAAACTGTACTTCAAATCTATGATACTCCCCCACTTAACATACTGCTTGACTAGTTGGACCCAAGCTTGCTGTACAACATTAAAACCTATTCAGTCTGTCTACAAACAGGCTCTCAAAGTGCTTGATAGGAAGCCCAATAGCCATCATCATTGTCACATCCTTAGAAAGCATGAGCTCTTGAGTTGGGAAAATCTTGTGCAATACACCGACGCATGTCTTGTATTCAAGATCCTTAATGGCCTGGCTCCCCCTCCACTCAATATTTTTGTTAAACAGAAAACCCAGACATATGGCAGCAGATCCACAAGGTCTGCCATGAGAGGTGACTGTATAGTTCCCCTAAGGAAAAGCACCTTTAGTAAATCTGCATTCTCTGTGAGAGCTTCCCATGTCTGGAATACACTGCCATCAGACACACATAACTGCACCACATATCACACTTTCACAAAATGCTTGAAGACATGGCTAAAGGTCAATCAGATTTGTGAACATGGTCCCTAGCTGTGTGTTGCCGCTTTTCATGTTGTCTGTTGTCTGTAGCTTGTGAGGTGTGGAAACACTTTGTTACTTTTATGAATTTTGTCTTGCTGCTTTTTGTTTTATGTTGCTCTGTCTGTATGCTACGTCTTGCTTGTCCTATGTTGCTCTGTCTGTATGCTACGTCTTGCTTGTCCTATGTTGCTATGTCTTGCTTGTCCTATGTTGCTCTGTCTGTATGCTACGTCTTGCTTGTCCTATGTTGCTACGTCTTGCTTGTCCTATGTTGCTCTGTCTGTATGCTATGTCTTGCTTGTCCTATGTTGCTATGTCTTGCTTGTTCTATGTTGCTATTGTCTATATTGTAATTGTTTTTAATAACCTGCCCAGGGACTGCGGTTGAAAATTAGCCGGCTGGCTAAAACCGGCACTTTTACTGAAACGTTGATTAATGTGCACTGTCCCTGTAAAAGTAAAAATAAAAATAAACTCAAACTCAAACTGCTCTTAAACGCTAGTAAAACCAAATGCATGCTATTCAACCGTTCGCTGCCTGCACCCGCACGCCCGACTAGCATCACCACTCTGGATGGTTCCGACCTAGAATATGTGGACATCTATAAGTACCTAGGTGTCTGGCTAGACTGTAAACTCTCCTTCCAGACTCATATCAAACATCTCCAATCTAAAATCAAATCTAGAGTCGGCTTTCTATTCCGCAACAAAGCCTCCTTCATTCACGCCGCCAAACTTACCCTAGTAAAACTGACTATCCTACCGATCCTCGACTTTGGCGATGTCATCTACAAAATAGCTTCCAATACTCTACTCAGCAAACTGGATGCAGTTTATTACAGTGCCATCCGTTTTGTTACTAAAGCACCTTATACCACCCACCACTGCACCCTGTATGCTCTAGTCGGCTGGCCCTCGCTACATATTCGTCGCCAGACCCACTGGCTCCAGGTCATCTACAAGTCCATGCTAGGTAAAGCTGCGCCTTATCTCAGTTCACTGGTCACGATGGCAACACCCACCCGTAGCACGCACTCCAGCAAGTGTATCTCACTGATCATCCCTAAAGCCAACACCTCATTTGGCCGCCTTTCGTTTCAGTTCTCTGCTGCCTGTGACTGGAACAAATTGCAAAAATCGCTGAAGTTGGAGACATTTATCTCCCTCACCAACTTCAAACATCTGCTATCTGAGCAGCTAATCGATCGCTGCAGCTGTACATAGTCTATCGGTAAATAGCCCACCCAATTTTACCTACCTCATCCCCATACTGTTTATATTTATTTACTTTTCTGCTCTTTTGCACACCAATATCTCTACCTGTACATGACCATCTGATCATTTATCACTCCAGTGTTAATCTGCAAAATTGTAATTATTCGCCTACCTCATGTCTTTTGCACACAATGTATATAGACTCTCTTTTTTTCTACTGTGTTATTGACTTGTTAATTGTTTACTCCATGTGTAACTCTGTGTTGTCTGTTCACACTGCTATGCTTTATCTTGGCCAGGTCGCAGTTGCAAATGAGAACTTGTTCTCAACTAGCCTACTTGGTTAAATAAAGGTAAAATTAAAAAAATAAAAAATAAAAAAAATTCATTACAATCACAATCATACTGTACTTTCAATCAAAATTCACAACGTCAATTAAAAAGGGGGCAGGACTAGTACAGTGTTTGATATTCTATTGGATGGAGTACATTGTCCTTCACCATCCTGAGTTGTACGTACTTGTCTGGGGTGTCTGATTGCATTGTAAATCACATGACCTTCTCTTAATCAACACACAGACGCCGTCATCATTGAATGCAGCGAAGCTTGGAAGCAAAGGTGAGAGTGTGCTGCTTTTGCACCTTATCCGTGATGTTTCTAACTATAGCCTGCGACATTGTTTTACATTTTAATTTGGCAACGATTAAATTGATTCCTTTGATAGAAGAAATGGATTAGCTAGCTTCCCAACGTTATGTCAGGACGGATGATAAACAACAGCAGCATAAAAAAATAGGCCTACCGTTCGCTAGCTAAACCATCAAGATTATCTCATAGCATTCACGGTAATTGTCCTATTTGTGGATATGACTGTCATGTCCTCAATCGAGTCGTTTCTATTCAAGAAGTTGCGAGTGGTTTCTAGTACTAGGATGGTAGTTAGCAACTGTAGCCCTAGCATGCTTTGTGGTCGTGCGCTAACGTTAACTATCTATTTAGCCTAGTAGGCAACGTTAGCTATCAAGCTGTTTTTCTTCATCCATTTTTAACTTCGACGCCGTGCCAACAACAAGTTTGGGAGGCTAGCTTGCATGTTTCTTCCATGGGTATTGCTAACGTTAGGTAGCTAGTTGACAAGCTCCTTCGACATCTGGTGAGCAAAATAAAATAACTATTTTATTGGAAACTGCCAGACATTTTGAGAAGTCGGTTCGGTCATTTGGGTAGCCTTTTAGTTACAGTAGCCACCAACCTAACGTTAGCCATGAAGCTATTGTTGGCTAGCTTGCAATTCATGACTGAGGTGCTAAAGTGTCACCGTTTTGCTCAACTGTTGCGTTAATAAGACTTGTCCTTTCTCTAACTATAGTTTTATTTGCAGAAAATCTGGTAGATAACTGGCCTAGACGGATAGAGGAAAAAATAGCTAATGCATCCATGGCCTTGTCTGAATCAGGAAGAACAGCCAAACCGTATCCTTCAAACAAAACGTTTCAGGAAAAAAACTGAAATTTACTTCTGTGGCCGAATAAAAAAATTCACTCTTCCAGTTTTGCAGAGCCTGACTGAACGTGTTACTATTGCGCAATTCAATATTAACAACAGTAGAGAAGCAAGTTTTGGCATCTTGTGTGCAGATTTCATCAGTCGTACCTAGGCAGGACTCCACATCTTAAATACAATCAAAACGGAGTTTGACCTGTTATCAAAACAACTTTCCTCTTGTGTACACTTTGCATTCCTGATGGCTAAGTTTAGCACCACCCATGCGTCATGAGTGTGATTGAGAGAAGCGACACTCGCTGTGGGCTAAATTAGGAGCATAACTATAAAAAATATAATTAATGACAATAGTATTTCCAAGTCACAGCTGTAGGCTACCAAAGGTGATAACTAAATGTTTATTTCACCTAGGCTAAGTTTACTTTTTAGGAAAGGTTCTCAAAAGGTTGAGGGGGGGGGGGGGGGGCTTCTTCTCTCTGGTTCTCCTATCACCATACGGGTGCTGTGATCCATGTAAAACAGAGGAATGCACCTTTTTAATAAATTATCTTGCATTGACGATCTCGTGTGTGATGCAAGGCCTGACCTGGCCTGCACAGCCCCCCTGCTGCGCTCTCATTCCTCAGGAAATGTCACCATCAAATGGCTGTGACAGTGTGTACCAAATGGCACCCTAATGCTTATGTAGTGCACCTACTAGGGTGCCATTTGGGATGCAACAAACAGTGATTGTGATCCAAGGACAGGTGTGGGGGTTAGGTGCCAAGAAGCTTCTGGACAGTTTGTACACTGTCACACTTCGGCTGTCTCAGCGACCAGCCAACCCCTTTTCCTGACTGTTGGGGTTTTATCAGATTGGGAGATTCCCTGACTCTTCAGTCTGGTCTTTACGATTGCAGTTTCAAAACGCAGCGAGGTCTATCTTGTCGTTAAATCATGTTTAGTCTAGCCTAAGGGTTGGGTGGAACAGGCACAAAAGGTTTTAGCAATAACAAAAGTAGGGTTTGGTCTGGACATTGAGCTCTGAGTTATGTATATTGAATGAGTACTGATATGGAGTACTGGATACCAATGGTTTCCACATTTATTTGAATGAACTCAGTACGGTTTTCAATTTACTCTTAATGGTAGAATGCACAAGGTGCCATTTTGAAATTGGGTAGTGCATAATCAGTTTTCCTCCTGTCATTGCATGCACTTAATAGTTGTGTGAAATCTGTTTGTGAATGTATTGTAATGTTTTTAAAAAAAAAATGAATAACTGCTGACTCCCGCGTGGCGCTGTCGTATAAGGCAGTGCTAGAGGTGTCACTACAGACCTGGAATCGATCCCAGGCAGTATCACAACCGGCCGTGCTCTGGAGTCCCGTAGGTCGGTGCACAATTGGCCCAGCGTCGTCCGGGTTAGGGGAGGGTTTGGTCGGGGGGCTTGACTTGGCTAATCGTGCACTAGCGACTCCTTGTGGCGGGCCGGGCGCCTACAGGCTGACCTCTGTCGTCGGGTGAACTGTGTTTCCGACACTGGTGCTTCCGGCTTAAGCAGGCGTGTGTTAAGAAATGCGGTTTGGTGGGGACATGACTCGACCTTCGCCTCCCGAGCCCGTTGGAGTTGCAGCGACGAGATGATAGAAATTGGGGAGAAAAAAAGTAGAACTACCTTAATTTTGCTGGATCCCAGGAAGAGGCAACGGCTATTGGGGAGCCATAATAAATTCAAATACCCTAGAGCTATTTATAGCTTGTCAGAAATGTGCCGATCAACTAACCCATGTCAGCTAACATTGTTTTAGCTAGGTTGTAATGTTTGTCACTCATATCACATGAATGCACATTAGACAAGGCATGGCGGACGCGAGATGTTCAATGATGGAAGGGGGGCCTGAGTGGTAAATGTTTGGGAACCCCTGCTGTAGCCTAGTACTTGTGTATTAAATAACACTGGACTATGGGGCGGCAGGGTAAGCCTAGTGGTTAGAGCGTTGGACTAGTAACCGGAAGGTTGCAAAATATTAAAAAGCTGTTGTCAATATTATCTATATTAGTTGCTGAGGAAAGTAAGACTTGATGTTATAAATCCCTAATTTGCAAAATTCCATAGAAAAAATATCAGGAATATAATCTTAAACTATAGATAGGAAATACAAATCGGTCGTTCTGCCCCTGAACAGGCAGTTAACCCACTGTTCCTAGGCCGTCATTGAAAATAAGAATTTGTTCTTAACTGACTTGCCTAGTTAAATAAAGAAAAGAAAAAGTCTAGGCTTACTGTATTCCACTTTGTACAATGTTTGATTGCATGTGTTCTCTAACATTTTGTTTTCTAATATCTTTCCACAGCCAATCAGTGATGGATTCCAAGCCTCGCCGGCTGCCCTTTACGGTGTCCAGCACCACATCATCTTATTCTTCATCCTCTTCCCCCTCCTCCCTGGGTTCCCTGGGATCCAGCAGGCTCTATGGAAGATCCAGTGTCCTGAACAGTGATCGCTTCACCAGGGCCACACCCCTTAAACCTGACCTCGACCACCAGGTACTGAACACCGTATGAGAGGGAGAAAGTAGCAGGTTACATACATTTGCTGACCCTAAATGTCACTTTGTATTCCTAAAATATGTGGCCTTTAGGTCTGGATTTCAATGAGAAGTTTCTGCCGGTTAACAATAAGAACACTTCAAATGTGTTTATAACCGAAGGAAGGGTAAGGCTAGGCAGTTGGGACAAGTTTAGCCTGTTTTCATGAAAACCAATGTTCTCTTTAAAATAAATGCAGTCGGGTGGGTAATTATTTTTCTCCCCTTAAGAACCAGGCTTTCTTTGCTGCCATCTGACTCTTGTCTAAGGGACCGTCTGTTACTCTCCCTCTTGGTTCCAGTCCTCTTCTCTATTTGGCGAGTTAGCAGTGTTCAGAGAAGGTATCTGTGTACTTTAGCTGGGGCTTTTTATAGGCCAGCCTAGATTCCTGCCAGTGTGATTTTCAGCCCGCCTGTCCTGTCAAGGACTGTGCCATTAGATAAAGTTACTACTGGGCTGTCTGTCTATTTTACTCTTCCAGAAGAGTCCTGGGCCCGGCTCATGCACAATAAACAACTGCCTTAGTTGACACGTTTGCAAACACCTTTGAGTAGAATGAATGCATTTGATGTAATGACAAAATATCAATGGCATTACCTAGCTAGCATGCAAGAATGTAGGAGTAATTGGAACAAGAATATTTAGACAAATGCAGTGTTTCCTCGATATTCATTTAGTAGTGTTGGCCTCCGCTGCTAAATAGTTGCCGCCACTTCAAATAGAGGCCCCTATTGATTTTGTTTGTGTCGCTCTACTAGTTTAAGAACACGGCAAAAACCGTGGCGAAATGTGTAGAATTGCAGGAAGTTACTTATATTTAGTTTTTACAGCTAAATTGTCTTTGAGGGCCTTTAGAATTGTTGGTCTTGCCATTGGCACACCCACTACAACGCTAACTTTGCTATCGCTGCTGAAATAAACCCTAGGGGAAACTCTTCCCCTGTTTGTGGTGATCTTGTATTTGTACCATGTGTCAGCTACCTTACATTGCTCCATGTATTGACTTGCGCTAACCCCATGTGTTTTCACTCCCCTTGTCTCAGAGCTCTCGGTTCCTCAGCTCGACCAGGGACTACAGTAGTTCTGACAGCCGCCACTCCAGCTGGAAATCCCCTCTGACCACCTCCTCGGTCTCCTACGATCGCTCCTGGGCCGAGTCCTCACTGAGCAGCCGCAGCAAACCGGTAAACTCACGATAGAACGGGATCCTGTTCATTGGGGCACTACGCTAACATATGGAATTGTTTTAACATGGTCATATTGTGGATCATTTAGCTATTTGATTTCAAATTGTAGGACCCCTTTAGCTATCAATAAAAAAACAAATGTATTGAATAAAATTAAGAATTTGGCCTTTACTATTATAGTCCATAGAAACGAGTTGAATAAAACATTTTTATAAATGTTAAGACAGTCAAGAATTGTAACTTAAGGTTTTGAAGTGTCTGTCCTATATCTGGGAGATAAAAGAAAGCTTGGTAAATAATTATTTATTTTGACCTGTATTTAACACCTTACCTTCATGAGTCCTGTGACACTTGTGGGGATCGTAGAGCGACACTGAGAACACCATCGTGTTTGAGAGCCTCCCCTTTCCACCTTGGTCATAGTTTAGACGCTACGTTTCGTGAGAAGACTGTTCCCCCCCCCCCCCCAACCCGCCTTTCTTTTCAGGATGTCTCGCGGTCTGGCCAACACCACTGTAGCTCTGCCACCTACCACCGCAGATGCGTCAGGGAGACCCAGGCGGATGTGGTGGCTTGAGACACAGCCCGTGCTGTCTTAGATGGATTTTGATGTTTACATTTTTTTTAACTTAGATTAATACGTGCATCAATAGACTTCAGGATTAAACCGTTTTACTTTTACGTTTTGATAGTGATATTACTGATGCGTATTGCCAAGGTTCAAGTCCGTTTTGATTCATGTGATGGCATTCTGTGGGTTGTTTTATCAGACTGATTCAGAGACAAGACTGGGGACGTACTCAGGACTTCTCAGCAACCCAACTGATGATGGGGATACCAAACGGGCCAAACTGTCTTATATCAACAGAGCTGCATATACAACAAGCCCCTCTGTGACTGGCTCCTCCTACTCCAGCAGTGTCCTCAACAGAGACTCAGGTATCTGACCCCTGGTTCAGAGGAGAGCTCAAGAGTTACAAATGTTTTCAGTCTCTTTCCTTGAGCCCTTTTTATAATGTATGAAAATACCTGGCAAGTGTTTTTTTTTAAAGTGTGAACTTTTCCTTTAAATATACTGCTGCTAGTTTCCATACACTTGATGAGCGCAGGTCTTGTGATAATCATGCAAACAATCATCGCCATTGCTTTGAGTGATGATAATAATATTAAATCTTCAGTTGTTAACCTTACGACATTGACGAAACGTGTTAATGATTCTTAAATCCTTCGTGGTTTAACCAACTTTTCAAACATGCAGGTGAATAACAAACTGGCACCTTGTGTTTAGATTTGTCGTCGTGGAAGTCGTACCGGCCTCTGTCCAGGTCGTCCTCCTCCTCTTCTTCTTCCTCCTCCTCTTCCTCCTCAGAGCCCCTGTGGTCCAGAAGGGAGCTGGAGAAGAGGAGCGAGGCGAGGAGTCTGTCCAGTGTGGCTGATAACACCAGCTATAGGAGCTCCGGACTCACCTCATCCCTTTGTATGTAATCACACACAGTGACTCATTTGTGTGCATTAACTTACAAACCTATTAGCACATTTCCGCACGCATTCAGTCATAAAACTGAAACATTTACATACTTGCACGCAAACATAATACTGACACGCATGCAATCGCTAATGTGGACATGTTTGTGTTTTAGACCGGCCAGACCGTGTGACCTCCACCTATGCCCAGGGGGCCCGGCCCAAGGAGACCCTCTACTCCTCCTCTTCCTCTAGCAGGGAGAGCAGCTCCCTCAGCCGCCACCTCTCTTCCACCTACCAGCGCTCCCCACTGGCCCGGGACTCCACCACCTCCACCTCCCGGGCTACCGGCCGCTCCCTGACCACCCTCACCGCCTCCACCCTCCGCACCGCCAAGGAGCCCACTGAGAGCCGAGAGCCCGCTCTAGGAGTCTCCGTTACCGCTCGCCCCTCTTGGTACACAACCCCCTCAGCAAGGCGGGAGGCCCGGGACTCCAGCCCCCCTCCCTCCACGCCAACCTCCACCCCCAGGACAACCCCGGAGGGTGGCGAGGCATCCGATGGACGTCGCTCCACCCGCCGCCTCCTCTCCCGCCTCTTCTCTCGGCGCTCCAGCCAGGACTCCAGCGGCTCCAGCTCTGGCTCCGCCTCCCGCTCCTTCGACTCGACCGAGGACAGCCCTGTCTCTGGAGGAGAAGGCCCCAGCCACGCACCCGTGGCTACCAGCGAGGAGAGCGTCCGACCCGTAAGCGTGGAGCCCGTTCCCAGAGGCTCTGACGCGGCCCAGGCCTTTGCCTTCCTGAGGCGTCGCAGACAGGGCCTGTCCCCGGTCCAGGAGGGCCAGACCCAGCGTGCCCCGGAGCCCCAGCCTGGCCTGGAGGCCTGGAGAGGGGGCAGCACCAGTGGTGGTGTTGGAAGTAGTACTTCAGGTTCCTCCTGGCTGTCGTCTTCCATCCGGACCCGCTGCACTCCTCTCTTCTCCCGCCGTAGAAGAGAAGGCCGGGACGAAAGCGCTCGCCTGGCGTCCGGTGCCGATGAGGATTACCGTGGTACCCAGTTCCCCCTCAGGAGTAGAGACACCCCCGAGGCCAAGGCGGACGAAGACGAGGAGGAGGAGGAGGATGATGAAGAAGCGGTGGCTGCGGCGGCGGCAGCCTCGGGGGCGATGGGTGCTAGTGCCGCCCTACAGGAGGAGTTGAGAGACATGGCGGGGAGTAGTCAGCGTTTGGCGAGGTTCATGAGCAGCCCACTGTTCCGTGTCCACGACAACGTCATGATCGCCGTGGACATGACGGGCACTGCCAGGAGCCAACCGGAGGGCCAGGAGAAACCCACCTCCTCCAGAGACCCTGAGAGACTGAGGAAGATCCAGGAGAGGTGGGGAGGCTGTCCTTCTCTGAGCTTGCTGGGGAGTGGGCTGAACCTGCATGCTTGTGGTGTCCCATCCCCCTGTTGTACATGGGACTGTCCCTGTGTTGTCCATTGTCTTTATTGTGGCCGTACTCGTCTTGTCATTCAAATGCCTCTTTGACAGGACCGACACTTTAATTATTTTCCTCAGATTTGAATGGTTGATCACTGTAAATAAACCTCTTTCTCTCTCTCCCCTGTAGCCTGCTGTTGGAGGACTCTGACGAGGAGGAAGGGGACCTGTGTCGTATTTGCCAAATGGGTTTGGAGTCTCCCTCCAACCCTCTGATCGAGCCCTGCCGCTGCACAGGCAGCCTGCAGTATGTTCACCAGGACTGCATCAAGAAGTGGCTGCGTTCCAAAATCAGCTCTGGTAAGAGTACTTTCTCTCTCTCTCTGACCTTAACAAATGATTTTCTGCCCCTCGGTGTATTATGCGTTGATTGCACATTTGTCTGCTGTCTTTCCCTCTCTTGTCCAGGCACGAATCTGGATGCCATCACCACGTGTGAGCTGTGCAAAGAAAAGCTGCACCTGAACATTGAGAACTTTGACATCAACGAGCTACACAGGACTCATGAGAAGGTGAGGGGACGCTCAGTTAACCCCAGACGTCTCCTAGTCATCCATTATCTAACTGTTAAGACTGTGAATGGGGAAACGTGCGGCAGGAAATCACTCCTGTGCTGCTCATTCAACTGTAGAATAGCAGAACGGGACACTTAAAACCAACTGTTCCGTAAAATGTTAACTTTTAAGGTTTAACTGCCTGGGACCCAGTCCTAACTTGAGTTTAACGCATATCTGCAGTTTTAAGTGACCACTTCCTTTCTTTCCCTTTCTGTCCAGTCTGAGTACGAGTTCATCAGCTGTGGCCTTTACCTAGTGGTGTTGCTACACCTGTGTGAGCAGAGGTTCTCTGATGTGCTCGGAGCTGCCAACGACGCCGGGGTAAGAACTCACGCCTACACCCGGCACCACCATGCTAAACACATTCTAAACGTCATTCATTTGCACTGGGCGCAGAGAAGTCATTTTGAATGTTAAGCCCAATGTTTTTCTTTGGCCTCATAATTCACTAACTATTGTATTGTGGGGGGGAAAAAATACTTAATTCAAATGTAGTAGGATTCAGTGTTTAAAAAAAACCCCAAAACCATTTCCCCCTCTCTCGCTCAGTTTTTCAACCTGGCGAGGACCCTTCATGAACACATGGACAATCTTGAAAGTACGTTCTTGAATAATTTCTCCCCAATGCTGTGTACACATGTTTTAGTAACTTGATGCGGGGCTGTTAGTAACTGTTAATGAATTGATGGGTAAGTATTTGATTATATTGACCTTCTCTGATGTTAAAGGCCCACACGTGGTTCTACACGTAGCATGAGAGCTCTGCACACTTTTTTTTTTATTTTGCCCAGCAACACTGCTGTGAATAATTCCCCTTCAGGTAACTATGCACAAGGTCATCTCAGTGGAGGTTATTAGTTGCTTTGATATCATGGTGTGCACTGCAGTATTCATCACTGACAATTTAAATGGTCTTAATATTTTACTTTTGAACACCATTCTAAACTAAAAGATACATTTTGCAACTTTATTCAAAAATAATTAAATGGACTACTAATAAACTAGTCTCTGATTTGACTGATAATTGTTCCCTCTGCTGCAGGCTCTTATGGGGAGTCAGATGAAGAGGAGGTGGTTGATACCCGGCCGTCAATCGATTTCTGTGACCTCGATGAAGACCTGGAAGAGGAGTACAATTGATCGGGGGGGGGGCGACAAGAGTTGAACGAGTTACCTTCCAGTAGCAACCCATTCTGTTGCTCTGTTTCACCTCGTGATTTTACTGAGTGCAATGGCTTGTGGGATTTTTGAAGCCAATGCCAAGTAGACGGGAAGTCACTCCTGACGTAGAGGTAATGATGTCATAGATATGCAGACTGACGTTGAAGTGAACCGAGGTGAGGAAATGCTTTATATCCCCCTATTGTTAATTTGGCCTTTCCTTTGGGTCTCCAGATTTGAGTGCGCTTTACTCCGTTAAAATGCAAGCTATCCTTTTGAACTGTTAAACCACGAGTGCTTTAAATGTTACTGCTCTAAAAAAGCAGATCTGTCCACAGTGGTGAGATATTGTGTATAAAAAAAAAAGAGATGGAATCCGAAACACCACTGGTTCGTTAGTTTAGCGGGTTGGGAGAAGGGGTGTGTTTAGGGGAGAATCTATCAAGAAGTGGCAAATTATCCCCTTTACTGTTTTTCTTTTCCTATGTGAATTTTCCTTTTTTGAAGTTTTTCAAAAAATTGTGTGAAAGAAAGTGACAACTTTACTTTTCACAGCTGAATAATTAAGTTTGTTCTGTTTTAGTCTGTAGTATGAAAATGCTATTTTGCTTGCCCCTAAAACTTGTTTTCATTTAATTAATGCAATAAAGTTTTGAATGTAGAGCTGTTTGCAGGCAACATTTCATTGAACAAGGACACTGAAGTTAATATAGGAAGGAGGGTTAATGTAGGCCATTTCAACAACTGTTGCTCAAAAACCTCTATAGTTAAAAGGATACGGGGAGCTTCTCAATTGAGGTAAACGCCACGCTCTTCTCCGTGACCCAGAAACCGGTCGCCATATGTAGAAGTGGCAATTCCTTAATAGTTTAACGGAGGAATTTGCTCCTTGGTAGCCTCCTCCGACCGAAGATACTTAGGTGTACCCTACTGAGAAGAGTTTAATTTCCTCACCCCCTTCAGGATTAAGTTTTTTTCCAAAGGCTAAAAGCATGCACACGTTTAAATGATACACTAGTAGTCTTTATAAAATATCTGGCACAACTACCTAAATTCGTTATTAACACTTTATACATGTTGGGATTCCTCCTGTAAACGTAATTTGCATGATGTGTTAGTGGCGTCATCTTTTTTCATTAAAGTGCATTTGTTTCCTGGACCAGGTAGTTGAGCAAATGTTATCGGCAAGATTTGAACCTATGGTCCCTATCCCACTGCACTAGGGGTGAGGAAGGCACAATCAGATTTGAAGCTGTTCAAAATTAGGTTAGATTAGAAATGTATTTAGTTTATAATGTACGGTTGGAAACAAAGTCCCAATTGGGATTTGAACAAGTAACTTTGCAGGTTGCGATCTGCGTGTAACGCCCTCCAACCTACCAACCGTAAGCCTTTTTAAATGTTATTATACAGGCATCTGAACTCTGCCCAGTGGCATGTCACAGGCTCTTCCCACTGAGCTTTCATCCAACCAATCACATTAGTTCAGTCTGTCAGCTTCCCTCGTCACAAGGTCGTGTTCCTCTGCTCAGATGTGGACACATGCCTGGCTAGGGTTTATACTCTAGCAGCCACAGTTGATGTGGCAGGGGAACGCGATCCTTGATTGTGGCAGGGGAACGCGATCCTTGATTGAGGCAGGGATTCAATCCAGGTTGTACAGTAGCATGGTAGCGCCTTAGATTGAATCCCAGCCTAAATTAGGGGAACTCCTGAGCCAAATTCCAGGGCTTTCTCAATTATTCCTTCCTCAATTCCTTGTTCTCTGTCCTTCCCTCAAAATGAAGCTCATGCAAGTTATTGTGGTAGGTCACAGTGATACCCAAGTCTGACATCATTTCCTCCCAGCCCTTAAAGACAAACCTTTTTTTATTGGAAGACCATGACCATATTTGACCAGAGTGGATGGTCTGCTTGGGACCAATGTAAATATGAATGTTGGAACATTTGAGAATGGTAATCCTAGTTAACAAGCATTGTTGCAAGGCAGATCCAAATAAAGTCGAGGAATGTCCAGGTTATTAACATTCACAAGATAATAAAAAATAAAAAAAATCTTTGGTTAAGATTCTCCATAATAAAATGTAAAAATAAAATACATTTTTTATATTTACAAAGAATTTACAGCAGCTGTGTGTGCAGTTTGAGGCATCAGCCAGTAGCAAACTTTGAAAACGTTAACACAAAACTTATACTCCAAGACAACTATTGTGCTTGAACATGGCAGAAACAACTGCTAAAGGCATTATTCACAAAACATTTCCATTTAAAGTGCAAATGTTCTCAGGAGTTTGAGTGCATAGGAGAGGGAGGTTACAGTCATAATGACAAATGTTCTCAGGAGTTTGAGTGCATAGGAGAGGGAGGTTACAGTCATAATGACAAATGTTCTCAGGAGTTTGAGTGCATAGGAGAGGGAGGTTACAGTCATAATGACAAATGTTCTCAGGAGTTTGAGTGCATAGGAGAGGGAGGTTACAGTCATAATGACAAATGTTCTCAGGAGTTTGAGTGCATAGGAGAGGGAGGTTACAGTCATAATGACAAATGTTCTCAGGAGTTTGAGTGCATAGGAGAGGGAGGTTACAGTCATAATGACAAAACAGAAACCAATGCATCAATGGCATTTACAGTTGGGATGAATTGCTTGTAGTTGAAATGGCAAATGAGAATGCATGCCACTATCCAAATTCTCTAAGGACGTCTGTGTTGGACTGCATTAGCTTGACTACTTGTATTAGACTAAATAATTGTAAGAAATTATGAAACTATGCCAAGCTAATAAAGATTATAGTTCTATTAATAACAGTGCCATGATGCAGTTGTTTCTTCTTTCGTTCGATGACCATCAGAGAAAAGTACGTCTTCCTCCATTACAAAATAATCACAGAGAGTGAAAACAGAGAAAAACATCAGTGCCTCCGAGAAGAAAAATACCCTGACAACAAGCATCACGTATCCAGTGCCTTTTTTTGTCAACCCAAAGTCCAACCCTGCAGCAACTGTTCAATGTGGCAGCTCTTTCTTTAAAATCACAAAGTTCAACAAAACAAACGCTAGTTTGGGGACTTTCACAATCCTTTTGCCAATATTTACAATATCGCAGAAAATACTAAAAAAAACTGCTTGGGAATTTATACAAATAAATTAAATGAAACGGAAGCCAGGTTTCAGTTTGCTGCATAATAATATTTCCATACTGTAGGCACATAACTGCTTCTTTAAACTGCATAGATGAAGTCAAGACAAGTCTCACTCTGCATCCATAATACTAGTGCTGTCAGCATCATCAATGGTTCTCCTGTAGCGCACGGTGGAGTTGAATCTGGCCCTGCTCTTCTTATAAACGACGAAGCCGATGGCCGCCAGGAGAGAGGTGAGGACGACCAGGAAGAAGACCAGCACCACAGGGGCGCTCCCTGACCCTGGAGACAACACAGCCAGTCAGAAACACATCTCCAAACTGGCCAAGAAAGTCCCTGTTTCAAGCACATCAATGTTTACAAATATATAATAACCATAGCGAAGCCGGGGAAATCTATGAGCTATATATAAATCAACTCTTGTTTACATGCAATAGCTTGGAGCAGTCACCAGAGCATGCTGCTATCCACCTAGTAAAAAAACATTGCACTATTGTACTCACGTGCGGGTACTTTGCAGACGATGCGGCTGTGGCTGTCCTTGCAGCTGACTCTGCTCCAGATGCCTCCGTCTGCAGACACCATGACAGCACAGGGGTTCTGCTGGGTCGCTGTCTTCACCCCACTAGCAGAACCGTTGGTCTCCCAGTTAGAGAAGGCCAGAGAGGAACCGTCCACCCAGCCCACTGGCTGACCTGGAAGTCAGAGGAAACACAGAAGCATTAGTGATTCTATGCGGAGTTAAAATATACTTTATTTGAGTATAATGTACTGTATTGGCATGTAGGATTTTTATGTATTTTAAAGTGCCTGACTTTCCAAATGAAGTGCACACAGAACTTCCTAAGATGGAGCATACTGTCCAATATAAATATCATGTCGTAACAAGCCTATCCTATTGTACGGGTCAGGTCAGTTCACCTTGTTTGTCCAGGTCCATGCCGAGCCACACCCTACTGGTGATGAGAGGGTTGTCTGCCATGTAGCCAGAGACAAAGTCATTCTCCTCTCTGGTCATTATGGTCAGCAGCTGTGCATCTGTCAATCAAAGGCAAAAAGGAGGCATACATGTACTGTACTGTAAGTAAGAAACCACCTGATCTGATCGTGGTGTACTAATTCACCAATAAGGCCCGAGAGGGGTGTGGTATATGGCCAATATACCATGACTAAGGGCTGTTCTTAAGCGAGACACAACGCAGAGTACCTGGACAAAGCCCAAAGCCGTCGTATATTAGCTATATACCACAAACCCCCGAGGTGCCTTATTGCTATTATAAACTGGTTACCAACGTAATTTGAATAATCATTTGGAGGGCGCTTATATTTGTCCTGTTACACACAAGTCTGTCATGGAAATGTTTGTTTTTTTGCATATCCCAACTCCTCCTGACAAGGGCACAGCGACAGATTTGATTTCATATTTATTTTACCTTGTCAGCTCTGGTATTCAAACCAGAAACCTTTCAGTTACTGGCCCAACGCTCTAACCTCGTAGGCTACCTGCCGCCCGAACAGTGAAAAGTATTTTTTTGTCATACCCGTGGTATGAGGACTGATATACCACGGCTGTCAGCCAATCAGCATTCAGGGCTCAAACCACTCAGTTTACAATATCTGATATA
The DNA here is from genome assembly GCF_057628025.1 of Oncorhynchus mykiss. Taxonomy (NCBI): domain Eukaryota; kingdom Metazoa; phylum Chordata; class Actinopteri; order Salmoniformes; family Salmonidae; genus Oncorhynchus; species Oncorhynchus mykiss. Next base: position 31,422,679 of record NC_143039.1, read on the forward strand.
CCATAGCTGTCAGATAATCAGCATCCAGGAACCTAACTACCGGTTTAGAGTAAATATAAAAAAATGGTATTTAATCAGGTTGGTTATAGGGAAACCATTCTCTTACCATAACAACCTAACCCAAGACGCTGCAATAATACAATGTTCAAAACAACTTATATACAGTAATACAGAAATATATACGTGTCAAATAGGAGAGCTAGTGGGTGACTTACCAAGCCTTTCACAGATGCTCTTGGCATCCTCCATGCTGTACACAGAGTAGTTATAGAAGGTCATGTCAAAAGCATAGCAGTGGTCCTGGTGCTCAACCCACTTAGAGCCACTGTTCTGAGAGCCACTGTTCTGAGGGCAGTTGTTGGCCACCTGGGGAGCTGCGAGGTTCGATCCTGATTCAGACAAACAAATCAGAGGGATTTATTTTATGGGATCTTAAAAAATTGGTGTGTAAACCTCTGCAACAAATTCTGCTCAGATCACTCACTGACATCAACGTCTTCTTTACACTAGAATTCAAGTTGTGTGTATAATAAATAAATACTAATAGGCTAGGTACTAAGACTGTAGGACAGGGTCTTACTCTGAGTGGTGATGTAATACTAATAGGCTAGGTACTAGGACTGTAGGACAGAGTCTTACTCTGAGTGGTGATGTAATACTAATAGGCTAGGTACTAGGACTGTAGGACAGGGTCTTACTCTGAGTGGCGATGTAATACTAATAGGCTAGGTACTAGGACTGTAGGACAGGGTCTTACTCTGAGTGGTGATGTAATACTAATAGGCTAGGTACTAAGACTGCAGGACTGGGTCTTACTCCAAGTGGTACTATGACTGTAGGACTGGGTCTTACTCTGAGTAGTGATGTAATATTAATAGGCTAGGTACTAAGACTGTAGGACTGGGTCTTACTCTGAGTGGTGATGTAATATTAATAGGCTAGGTACTAGGACAGGGTCTTACTCTGAGTGGCGATGTAATACTAATAGGCTAGGTATTAGGACAGGGTCTTACTCTGAGTGGCGATGTAATACTAATATTCTAGGTACTAAGACTGCAGGACTGGGTCTTACTCTGAGTGGTGATGTAATATTAATGGGCTAGGTACTAGGACAGGGTCTTACTCTGAGTGGCGATGTAATACTAATAGGCTAGGTACTAAGACTGCAGGACTGGGTCTTACTCTGAGTGGTGATGTAATATTAATAGGCTAGGTACTAGGACAGGGTCTTACTCTGAGTGGCGATGTAATACTAATAGGCTAGGTACTAAGACTGCAGGACTGGGTCTGACTCCGAGTGGTACTATGACTGTTAGACTGGGTCTTACTCTGAGTGGGGGTGGTGATATAATTCTAATAGGCTAGGTATTAAGACTGTAGGACTGGGTCTTACTCTGAGTGGGGATGTAATTCTAATAGGCTAGGTACTAGGACTGTAGGACTGAGTCTTACTCTGAGTGGGGGTGGAGATGTAATACTAATAGGCTAGGTACTAAGACTGTAGGACTGGGTCTTACTCTGAGTGGGGATGTAATTCTAATAGGCTAGGTACTAGGACTGTAGGACTGGGTCTTACTCTGAGTGGGGATGTAATTCTAATAGGCTAGGTACTGGGGGTGGTGATATAATTCTAATAGGGGTGGTGATGGCATTGTTGTAATAGGCTAGGTAATAAGACTGGGTCTTGCTCTGAGTGGGGGTGGTAATGGTAGTGATGTAATATGTTAGGTAATAGGACTGGGTCTTACTCTGAGTGGGGGTGGTGGTGATGTAATAGGCTAGGTAGGACTGGGTATTACTTTGTGTGTGGGTGGTGTAATAGGCTAGGCCATAGGACTGGTATTACTCTGAGTGAGGGTGGCAGTGATGTAATAGGCTAGGTAATAGGACTGGATCTTACTCTGAGTGGAGGTGGTGACGGTTGTGTTGTAGCAGATGGCTCCGTCCAGCTTGGCATTGCAGTCCCTTCTCATCCAGGTGCCATGGGGAGTGATGTACACACAGACACTCTGAGGGTCTGAGCTGGACGTGACAACAGTGTCAGAGAGTCCCGCCTGACTGTAGTGATACTTAGTCCCATCGGACCACTCATAAGACTGAGAGCCACTAGCCTGCGCAGAGAGGGGAGGGGGATGTAGTATTACTCAACAAACTTCACACTGGAGGTGCTTAGAAAATGTTGAATTTAGTGTCTAACTGCCGTTTAGTGCTCTGAGCTAAATTTCTGCAAAAGATGGCGTTATTCTCAATACAAACGGCCACCGTGTTAGTGGCATTGTGGCTGAGCTCCCTTACATCCTGACTGGACAGACCGATCCACAGCGGGAAGCCGTCTCGCTTGGCGATAAGCTCCATGTGAGCGTTGTGCCCGGTGTCATGCACGCTGGCCAGGTGTCCGTTGCCGCGGCCGCACTCCTCCAGGGCCTGGAACCAGCTCAACTTCCTGGTTATCACGTGGTAGCTCAGGTTGCCATAGCGCTCAAAGTCCCTGGCCGACTGATTGTATTGGTCCTTAGAGTCTCGGGGACGAAGAAAACGGCTTAATAGAGTCAATCAAGTGCAAAATTGATTATTTTATCGTAACAAAATAAAATAACGATAGTACTCCTTGTGAATGGGTGAAGTATGTTTGTCTGAATGGGGTCTACCAACCTTTATCCAGTTTGCAGGCCACAATGCTTCTCTGCTTGAAGGGACTGAAGTGGTGTTTGTTAGTGAATATCTTCCAGACTCCGTCAGTGTTGAGACCTGCCATGAACTCATCGCTGGCTGAGAAGCTTGGTCTTCCATCGACCCAGTTAGAGTACTGGACGTTGGTACCGTCATACCACTTCATCTGGTTATCTACCAAAGACAGGAGCAACCTCTTGACATTACACATTTATGACACGTCTCATCACACAATAATAGAACAACGATCAGTGAGTAAGCTTCAGACTTGATGATCCAGTAGACATTTTACAAGGATCCAATTCAGTGTCTCCTCATAATGCAGGGCAATGAATGATAATATGAAAGTCCAAACAGCAGATCGAACATAAGGACACACTGTCCATGCTGAGTGTTGGGGAGATGAATATGGGGAACCCGGTCCAGTCCACTCACCGTTGTCATCGTTGAACACCCCTAGCCAGACAAACTGCACCAGGTCTTTGAAGGGAAGGAGCTGCTCCTTCACAAACTCATTCTCCACTACGTTCCTGATGGTCAGGATGTCTGCATCAGGAGCTGAGGAGAACATAAACCGGTAACACTGCATAAAGACTTTATTACTCGTACATAAGGGGTGTGTATGTTTAATTAATAAACGCCTTCAAATCAGACCACAGAAGAAGTATGTTTTGACCAGGCATCAATGTCAATTTTTTTTTAAATCTCTAAAAAGTCTAATTGAGACTTATAGCGACCACATTAAGTTGCAGCTATGTAAAAACATCATATTTAAAAAAAATATCCAAGGCATTCTCTCTTGTGGAATAGTGAAAAAGGCTGTACACAGGAGTATATAAAACATTAAGAATACCTGCTCTTTCCATGACATAGACTGTCCAGGTGAACGCTACGATCCCTTATATGATCCCTTCTTAAATTCACTTCGATCAGTATAGATGAAGAGGAGGAGAAAGGTTTTAAAGAAGGATTTTTAAGCCTTTTTGACAATTGAAACATGGATTGTGTATGCGTGCCATCCAGAGGGTGAATGGGCAAGACAATAAATGTACAGTTGAAGTCAGAAGTTTACATACACTTAGGTTGGAATCATTAGAACTCGTTTTTCAACCACTCCACCCATTTCTTGTTAACGAACTATAGTTTTGGCAAGTCGGTTGGGACATCTACTTTGTGCATGACACAAAGTCAAGGTATTGGAGTGGCCATCACAAAGCCCTGACCTCAAACCCATAGAAAATGTGTGAGCAGAACTGAAAAGGCATGTGTGAGCAAGGAGGCCTACAAACCTGACTCAGTTACACCAGCTCTGTCAGGAGGAATGGGCCAAAATTCACCCAACTTATTGTGGGAAGCTTGTGGAAAGCTACCAAATGCTACCAAATACTAATTGAGTGTATGTAAACATCTGACCCACTGAGAATGTGATGAAAGAAATAAAAGCTGAAATAAATCATTCTCTCTACTATTATTCTGACATTTCACATTCTTAAAATAAAGTGGTGATCCTAACTGGCCTAAAACAGGGAATTTTTACTAGGATTAAATGTCAGGAATTGTGAAAACTGAGTTTAAACGTATTTGGCTAAGGTGTATGTAAACATCCGACTTCAACTGTAAGTGCCGGTTTGTGTCAAGAACTGCAACTTGTAATCCCGTGGAAAATACTGTATGAAACATGTCACGGAAAATTACAAAATGAAACATACTATGCTGTTTTTACTTAGAGAATTGTCCATTGTTTTATGCTAGTGTTTTTTTCCCCTGATGCAGGCTTGTTGTCTTGTGTGACTTAGTTAGAACTCTGGGCGTACAGATAAGAGCCGGGTGCGACCGCAGTATGTGACATCCCGTTTGTACTGTCTGTAGGAACTCCTCTCAATGGAAACATGCAGAAAGGAACAGACAATGGTGGTCAACATCAGCAATCTTAATCTACACAGACAAGCTAAACGCCTTTTATACACTATGCTCCCCACCCCTGTTTGCACACATCTGCTAACAGCCACATAGAGGTCGGACTTTTTTAAATAAAAGCTGAGAGACAACTCTGTCCGTTGAGCTTTCAACTCTGACTATTCTTACTGATGGTTGATTGCTTCATTTTTGCAAATCTTATAATACAATTGTTTGAAAGAATCTGCAGTCTCTCTTCCCATAGAATGTCTCTGACATTTGGGATATAAACTCAGCAAAAAAAGAAACGTCCTCTCGTTGTCAACTGCGTTTATTTTCAGCAAACTTAACATTTGTAAATATTTGTATGAACATAACAAGATTCAACAACTGAGACAGACTGAACAAGTTCCACAGACATGTGACTAACAGAAATGGAATAATGTGTCCCTCAAAATAATGTGTCCCTCAAAATCAAAAGTCAGTATCTGGTGTGGCCACCAGCTGCATTAAGTACTGCAGTACATCTCCTCCTCATGGACTGCACCAGATTTGCCAGTTCTTGCTGTGAGATGTTACCCCACTCTTCCACCAAGGCACCTGCAAGTTCACAGACATTTTTGGGGGGGAATGGCCCTAGACCTCACCCTCCGATCCAACAGGTCCCAGACGTGCTCAATGGGATTGAGATACGGGTACTTAGCTGGCCATGGCAGAACACTGACATTCCTGTCTTGCAAGGAAATCACGCACAGAACGAGCAGTATGGTTAGTGGCATTGTCATGCTGGAGGGTCATGTCAGGATGAGCCTGCAGGAAGGGTACCACATGAGGGAGAAGGATGTCTTCCCTGTAATGCAGGGTCCAGCGACACGGTGGGTTTGTGATGTCTGGTGAGGACCTGCCTTACAACAGTCCTACAAGCCCTCAGTCCAGCCTCTCTCAGCCTATTGCGGACAGTCTGAGCCCTGATGGAGGGATTGTGCGTTCCTGGTATAACTCGGGCAATTGTTGTTGCCATCCTGTACCTGTCCCGCAGGTGTGATGTTTGGATGTGCCAATCCTGCGCAGGTGTTGTTACACGTGGTCTGCCACTGCGAGGATGATCAGCTGTCCGCCCTGTCTCTCTGTAGCGCTGTCTTAGGCATCTCACAGTATGGACATTGCAATTCATTTCCCTGGCCACATCTGCAGGCCTCATGCCTCCTTGCAGTATGCCTAAGGCACGTTCACGTAGATGAGCAGGGACCCTGGGATTCTTTATTTTGGTGTTTTTCAGAGTCAGTAGAAAGGCCTCTTTAGTGTCCTAAGTTTTCCTAACTGTGACCTTAATTGCCTACCGTCTGTAAGCTGTTAGTGTCTTAACGACCGTTCCAATGGTGCATGTTCATCAATTGTTTATAGTTCATTGAACAAGCATGGGAAACAGTGTTTAAACCCTTTACACTGAAGATCTGTGAAGTTATTTGGATTTTTACTAATTATCTTTTTTTGCTGAGTTTAGTAAACGGTGAGGGTCTCGAGGCTCTAAAACACCATCTTCAAGTCAGGCCAAAGGGAAGCGCAACCCCAGACTCTCTCTAACAGAGCGAGCACTAAACAATAACATTATTTTTCAGGACCAACTCTACAGACAAGTCAAATGGACAGTAATGGCCGTCTGTTTTGCACCCAACTACGCAAATGTGTTTTTAGGACTATGGTCGGAGAGATTTTTTTTGTTATCCTCTTAATCAATTTTTTGATAAAATCATGTGGTACGGAAAATACAGATGACATAGTTTTGCTCTTTCGATCATCTGGAAATGAACTGCTACAGCTCCACACAGAGGCCATGGAAAGAGAAAATATGCTCAGACATTAACAAAGGCCCCAAAAGTCCAACCAAATCTATTTTGTTACCCAGTACAGCAGAGAGGCATCTCAAATAAAGAATATCATCAAACATAATTGGAGTAACATAAAAAGTGACCCTGCATTAGGTGAAGTTTTCACTGAGCTTCCATGCTAATCTTCTAGACGCGCCCCAACCCGAAGGGAGAAGCTGGTGCAGTCACAAACTCCCCCCAAGGTCAAAGCCAACGGGCTTTCCCAACCCACTGGCACCTTTCTGTGCGGACACTGCAACCACCGCCCCAACATTTAAAAAAAAACAAGACATTCAATGACACAAGAAAATAACTTACCAGATCCAAACTTTTGTGAATTGCATCCCTGCGTTTGTTGTTTATAGGTTGGAGTGCCGGTGGTGTTGTTTTTATATTAGTCGCACAAAAAAAGAACGCTAAAAGACAGACTGGCAGAACATAAATATGCCATCAAAACAGTGAATGACAATTATCCCACGGCCGTGCATTACCAACAAGCTGGCCATGGTAGCCCGCAATTGCTTAAAGCCATGGCCATAGAGGTGGTATCCATCAACAAGAGGGGAGATTACAAGCTTCAGTGTCTTTTACTTTCTGGATGCACACACTCAAAGCTACTGTCTTTCAGGGTTGAACAATGAAATAGATTTTGCTCCTATATATATTTTATAGTTTTAATAGTTATAATTGATTGATTTACTTGTATTTTTTTTGGGGGGGGGGGGGGCAATATTTCCTCATTATCTATTGGTTAATATTGTCCACGGCCCTTTAATTTATGGTCATTCATTTCACCTGTCACTACTATGCACCCGTGAACCCTGAAGAAGACTGGTGAGCAATACACGTTGGTGAGTTTGAACGTTTTAATATGCAATAGCTGCTAAAATGAAGGATTTAAAAAAAAAACTTTTCCACAAGAGAGAATGCCTTGGATTTTTGGAAGTATGATGTTTTCACACAGCTGCAACTTCATTTGGTTGCTAGAAATTGTACCCCATTCTCCAATGAGCATCACTCTGTCTTTATATTTGATGCCAAAGCAGAGCTCCTCCCTCTTATCGCATTTCTAATTGAGACTATAAGGCATGTTTCTAATATGCATCTTGTTTATGGAGTTCTTCACAGTACAACTGGTTCCTGACTGATGTCTGTGCCAAACAGTGTCCTTGCTCCTTACCCAGTTTCTTGCATGTCTGAAGTATCTGGCCCTTGTCAAACTCTTCCCATCTGGACGATGCCAGTTGGAAGGTGTAGCAGTTGTTCTTGAAGGGGATCCAGTTTGGTCCGCTGCTCTTGTGAGGACAGTTCACTGCGTTGTCCTCATGGGTGGTGACATTCTCTTCTGGAAACATTGAAAGTGTTCATTCATTAAAAAAAAATACACAGTTGCTGTCTGAGGAGAGTGCTTGGTTAATTTTCCTCCGGTCTTGTTTTAATTATGCCACTTAACAGACAATTGTATCCAAAATGCTTACACTTTTGGTATGTGATCCTTGTGGGAATTGAACCTGCAACCATTACATTACAAGACCCCAGCGCTTACCAACTGAGCCACTGTATTGCTGTCTTACCGTGTGGAACATGGCAGATAGCCCCTGCCAACTGTTCCATACACTCTGTAGCCTTCCAGAAGCCGTCCGTGTCCAGGAAGACACAGTGTCCAACGGTGGGCTCTGAGGACCAGCGACTAAACACCGTGTGACTGTGGTCTGTCCAGTGGTAGTGGACACCATCCTGACAATACAAAACGCTGAGTTGAGTTCCTTATTGATTTAACCAGGCAAGTCAATTAAGAACTAACTGACCTGCACTGTAGAATGTGTGAAATCGTCATTATGAAATCAGTCACTATCCTTCAGTGACTGCAGAACTGAAGGAACAGGATGGGTGTGACCTATTCTACATGGTGACGGCGCCACCTAGCCTCCCAATGGGCTACGGGTTGTTTGCTTTGCCATATTGCCTTAAACCCATCCCTTTCTTTTAGATCTGCGAACACCAACGGGTTAGGGTGAAAAGCTATGGCCACTTACGTCTGCGCTGAAGAGGCCGATCCACATGGGGCTGCGTGCGCGGGTGACGTGCACGGTGAGGACTGACTGCTGCAGGGTGTCGGCTACGCTGGCCAGGTCCATGTTCTGGTTCCTGCACTCCGCCAGAGCCTCGTGCCACGTCATATTCTTCTGAAGCAGCTTAAAGGTGTGATTGTTGACCTGGAACGGCTCCAACTGGAACTGGGGCTCCTCTGGCTTGTCTGAGAACATGAGAGGGATTTAAAAGGGGTCAGGCGAGGGTTCAAACCCTATTCGATATGCTCAATTTCCACTCCGCTAAACAGTAGCAATATCAAGTAACAACTATCAATAATATCAGTCTACTTCATACACTTAATTTCTGTATGTAAAAGACACTTAATATCAAGAGTCTTTCTATCACAAGCCTTCTGACTGTAGGGTCCTCCTGTAGGGTTCTTTCACCAAAACGGACAAGATAAGCACAGATAATTGGTTGTGTTTGGTGCCCTCTGCTGCTAGGTAGCGGTGGTGTACCTGCATAGTGCTGGCAGATGGCCACATGCTGCTGGTTAGAGCAGGGGGTGTAGTCCCAGGAGCCCATCATAGCAGAGCTGGGGTCGTTGAACATGAAGACACACAGCGCCATGCTCTCTGGGTCATGAAACTGCAGACAGACACAACAACAACAGGGACACAGAGAGTTAGTTATAGGTGATGATGACCTTGAACTTTGAAACAGATGTGGAACATGTTTTTTAGAGACTGGTATTTAGTATTGTCTATCATAGTAACGTTTATGTAGTAAAATAAACATTGTATTTCTTCCCGGTATGGAGACCACCTATTGGTGAATGTGTTTATTTTTATTTTTTTATGGGCCAAATCATGGAATTACATATAGAATCCCTATTCATGTAATAGGATCTCTATTGGCCTAATCATGGAATTGCATATAGAAACCCTATTCACTCTCTATGGGCCTAATAGTCTAAATTTGTCATCTTAACTTTGAACCTTTTAATATGACATAAACACAACCAGTCATGTTGTCATCTGATTTTCAAACAATTACTTAAAAAAGGCTGTAGGCTGCCGGCTCTCGTTACTCAGGGACGGTGGAACGACAGGGTGTAAAACAAATGATAAAACATTTATGCCTCACGCAGATAGTTTTCTCCTTATAATTTCCGACTTTTGGCTGACTTGTTCGTCCACTTAATAATTAGATACGTGCAGCTTCTCTTGTCATTACTTGATGATTGTTTGGAAGCCTTGCTCACCAGAAGGATGTCATAAATCGATAGAATGATCATCAACAATCCAGCTGACAGCAGTAATGTTCTCTCTCTTGAGTTTTCTCATGTGGACCTTAAGCGACCAGGGAGATTTCCAAATGACATCAGTTTGACCAGTTTTTAGGAAGTTATAAGCTGTGAAAACGATCCAACATGTTTCTGATGGTATTTGAGTTCATCTTGGATGCATATGTTATGTCAGCTTTTATGTTGCTGAAAGAAATCGCACGTTTAGGCTACAACAGATTTCTCATTCTCTCAAAATGCTGAAAGAAATAAATCATATTTCTCCCCTCCTGTTCCCAAGACAAAAGGAACATTTCGGTCTATAATTTTACCGTGAGGAACACAGCAGTTAATATTATAATAAGCTACATGTGAGGCCTACAGTCAGTGTCCAGACAGTTACTAATCCAACTATTATGCTACTTATATTCTGCCATTCATGCATATAGTGCCATTTGATAAATGCAAAGAGACCACTTACAAAACACCAAAGTGTTGTGAATTACATTTTATGATTGTCATCCATTAACCCTACACAAGTCTTGTAACCTGAATTGATGCGTAATATTGATGATTTGATATTGATGATATTGATGATTGATGATCGCATTTTGAGCGTATTCCACAAGTTTTCAAGTCTATTCACACCTTTTTCATGCGTGCGGCAATGATAAATAGTGTAATAGCCTACAGTTTTGTTAAAATCTGTTTGAATTATTGCGATAGGCTCATGTTTTACCGGTATGGGGTACTCCACTATTCTGTCTTACTTTCACCCCTGATTCTGACCAACTGCCCTATGAGGGGAGTATACCTGGTATTTTTACAGTAAAAATATCATATGGTTTCAGTTGAATGTTAAAAGAGGTATGTTTACTGTACATGCTACCTGGGGTTTGATAGAATTATAAGTTATAACTCAACTCATAGCCCACTGATCCCCGTGGCCATGCTGTATAGAATTGAGAAGGGAAGTGAGTGGGAACTCACGTTGACGAGCATGGGCCTGCGTAGGCCGTGAAGCAGGGGGTTAAAGTTGAGGTAGGACACCGGGGAGTCATCCACCCACTCTGGGTCCTGCTGTTTGAGCTTCAGGCCAATCCACGTCTTACGGGGCTGCGCCGGCAACAGGGAGGTCACAAAGTCTGACCACAACAAACAGATAGGCGCAACTAGTCAACAACCGCTGGATGAGACTGACATTGAAGGGACATCAATCATTGGTCATCTCATGTCTAGGAGAATGGAAGGTTGTCCAATGACAAACATGACACACAGGTAAAAGAGATCTACTAGGAGGTTCACTACTCACCCTGTTCAACTTGGTCTGTGATAGTGAGTAGAGTTCCTCTCATCGACTGACAGTGCTCGTTGGCGTGTTGAAAAGTAACGTACAGAGGCGTGATCACCACGTAGCACTGGAAAAGGCAACGGCAACATTAAATAACAATTGTTAGAAACTGGGTGGATTGAGCCCTGAATGCTGTTTGGCTGACAGTCGTGGTATTTCAGACCACGGGTATGATAAAACATGTATTTTTACTGCTCTAATTACGTTGGTAACCAGTTTATAATAGCAATAAGGCACCACGGGGGTTTGTGGTACATGGCCAATATAACACAGCTATGGGCTGTATCCAGGCACTCTGCGTTGTGTCGTGCTTTAGAACAGCCCTTAGTTGTGGTATATTGGCCATATACCGCACCCACTCTGGCTTACACAGAATGTACCTGTATGTAGACTAGATCAGAGGACGGGCTCATTGTTATGGCTGGAATGGAACGAATTAAACAGCATCTCAACTGGTTTCCATGTGTTTTATACCGTTCCATTCATTCCATTTCTGTATGACAGTCTCCTGTGTGTGTGTGTGTGTGTGTGTGTGTGTGTGTGTGTGTGTGTGTGTGTGTATGACAGACTGACCTTGTCCCTGAAGCGTAAATAGCCGCTCTCACAGGGCAGACCATTGGGGTGAGGCTCTCCAGAGTGGGTCTCTATAGCCGTGGTGTTGTGTCTCTCACACACGAATGGCAGCTGCAGCTCACAGCTGTACTCGTACTCTGGAGGGGCAGGAGTGTGTCTGAGTGAGTGTGTGTGTGTGACCGGTCACATTTGAACCATAAAAGGTAACAACCCACTGGGCACACATTGGTTGAATCAACATTGTTTCAACGTAATGTGTCAACCAATTGGAAATGAATAAAGTTGTCAAACCGGTACTATTTTCAACCAGCATTATAAACATTGAAATTAGGGTTAAACTTACACTTACACTGAACAAAAATATAAACGCAACATGTAAAGTGTTGGTCCCATGTTTCATGAGCAGAAATAGAAGATCCCAGAAATGTTCCATACGTACAAAAAAAGCTTATTTCTCTAAAATGTTGTGCACAAATTTGTTTACATCCCTGTTAGTGGTCATTTCTCCTTTGCCAAAATAATCCATCCACCTGACAGGTGTGGCATATCAAGAAGCTGATTAAACAGCAGTATCATTTCACAGGTGCATCTTGTGCTGGGCACAATAAAAGGCCACTCTAAAATGTGTAGTTTTATGACACAGCACAATTCCAAAGATGTCTCAACTTTTAAGGGGTGTGCAATTGGCATGCTGACGGCAGGAATGTCCACTAGAGCTGTTGCCTGAGAATGTAATGTTAATTTCTCTACCATAAGCCGTCTCCAAGTCGTCGAATAGAATTTGGCAGTACGTCCAACCGGCCTCACGAATGCAGACCACGTGTATGGCATTGTGTGGGTGAGCAGTTTGCCGTATGTCAGTGTTGTGAACAGAGTGCCCCATGGTGGCGTGGGGTTCTGGTATGGGCAGGAGGAATATGCTACGGACAACAAACACAATTGCATTTTATCGATAGCAATTTGAACGCAAAGAGATACGGTGACGAGATCCTGAGGCCCATTGTCGTGCCATTCATCATCATCCGCCATCACCTCGTTTCAGCATGATAATGCACTACCCCATGTCGCAAGGATCTGAACACAATTCCTGGAAGCTTATAATATCCCAGTTCTTCCATGGCCTGCATACTCACCAGACAAATCACCCATTGAGCATGTTTGGGATGCTCTGGATCGAAATGTACAACAGCGTGTCCAGTTCCAGACAATATCCAGCAACTTCGTACAGTCATTGAAGAGGAGTGGGAAACATTCCACAGGCCACATGCAACAGCCTGATCAACTCTATGCGAAGGAGATGTATTGTGCTGCATGAGTGTCACAACAGATACAGACTTAAAAAAAAAAAAAGTATCTGTGACCAACAGATGCATATTTCTATACCCCAAAATGTGAAATCCATAGATTAGGGCCTAATGAATTTATTTCAATTGACTGATTTCAATATGAACTGTAACTCAAGTCAAATCTTTAAAATTGTTGCATGTTGCGTTTATATTTTTGTTCTGTATAAATAAATGTACTTAACCTGACTAACAGGTTGTTACATCAATCTAATTGACATAATCATCAGAACTATTTATACATTGAAATTGAGTTACATTCCACTTAAAAACGTACAGAATGTTTCAATAATATATTCAATATACAGTATATTGAGTGGTTGAAATGGTTGAATTTTAGATTTGATTAGACATATTTTAATTGGCCTTTCGTCAATGTTGATAGTGAAATGGTATGTTTGAATCAACGTCATTGTTTCAACCTAAATAAAGAGGTCTTTTCAAATAACATACGAAGGCGAAGTCCAACGATTTCTGCCTGAACAGAGACTCCTACTGGTATATGAGGGGTAATGCATTTCAGTGAGAATGAGTCGACAACCCAGATGCCAACCTCAATGTACCCTGCTCAGCTTTGGAAACACAACACATTTAGACATTTAGAAGTTTAGAAGTAGTTACCATTAGCTCTATAAATACGATGCCAAATTCATGATATTCATGACTTTTACCTTTTTGATATTTTATTGTATATGAATTCAAATGAAATCTACAAGTTAATATGTTGGATCCACTTCACCATCTGAACCAAAAATCTAAGTTCAAGAATGGGACTAAATCAAATTTACTGGTGTTCTTTAAGTTAGATGTTTGGTTGAGATGGAGACGTGAATCCAACATATCAATCATTCATTTGTAGACAAACTGGATAATGAATTGAGAACGCAACCAAATATCAACATTTGAAGGATACCTTCTACTGGGATAGTATATATAGGGCCTATTGTATATAACGAACAACATACAGTGAGCTCCAAAAGTATTGGGAGACTTAACACATTTGTTGTTGTTTTGGCTCTGTACTCCAACACTTTGGATTGGAAATGATACAATGACTGAGGCTCAAGTCAGCTTCAATTTGAGGGTATTTCCATCCATGTCGGGTGAACCATTTAGAAATTACAGCACTTTTTGTACATAGTCCCCCCCATTTTAGAGGACCAAAGTATTGAGACAAATTCACTTATGCTTATTAAAGTAGTAAAAAGTGAAGTATTTGGTCCCATATTCATTGCATGCAATGACTACATCAAGCTTGTGACTCTACACATTGGTTGGATGCATTTGCTGTTTGTTTTGGATTTGTGTCAGATTATTTTGTGCCCAATAAAATGTATGATAAATATTGTATTGTGTTATTTTGGAGTCACTTGTATTGTAAATAAGAATATACTAGGTTTCTAAACACTTCTACATTAATGTGGTTGCTACCATGATCACGGATAATCCTAAATGAATCGTGAATAATGATGAGTGAGAAAGTTAGATGCACAACTATCATACCCCCGAAAAAATGCGAACCTCCCCTGTTATTGTAATAGTGAGAGGTTAGCATGTCTTGAAATTAGATTGATGTAACAACCTGTTAGTCAGGTTAAGTACATTTATTTAAGTTTCCCCCTAATTTCAATGTTTACAACACTGTTTGAAATCAGATGAAAACAGTACTGGTTGATTACTTTTTTCAAATCCAATGTATTTTCCACGTTGTTTCCACGTCGCAATACGTTGACAAATTACGTTGAACAACGTCGATTCAACCAGTGTGTGCCCAGTGGGAAGTGTCCTAGTAACCAACAGCCTACATTATAATCCTTTCTGCATGATTTAAAAAGGAAACAACTTGATTTCAACTACTCTTTGTACTGTAGTTACGTTTTCATTCACCTGGGAAGATGTTCTTGTCACTGATGGTTGTACACCTGCCCAGGAACGCAGCCCGGTAGTTTTGCATGAGGGGTAACCTAGAGGACAGGAGTAGAAAGTCATTCACTTTTATTCTAACCGACACACACAATAACATCACTTATATTTGACTGGAATTTTGATCTCAAGACTCGTTTTGGAGGCAGTGCTTGAGAACGTGTGTTGCTGTCTGACCGTGTCAGGGGGGGGTGGGGGGGGGGGTGGTTGTTGGCTGGTGAGGAGTGACTTGCCATGTGACTGCATGACTCACCTTATGGGGAAGTAGTGTCCAGCGTCTCTTACATCCACCCACCAGCTCTGCTTCCCTGCCGACATCTGCCCAATCAGGTCACAAGTCAATGAATAAATAAACACACAAGGACAAAACAAAGCCACTCCCTGCTGCCCTCTCACACAGTGCTCTCTCTCTCTCTCTCGATCAATGTTGTCTTCATTTTATTAGGATAGTTCAGTGGCCTTCTTTCTCTCCATTACTGCTCTATATCCATCACAGTCAGGGTTGAAATACAAGCCTTAAAGCTGAAATCTGCATGAGAGCAAACAGCGCCCCTGTTCGCCCCCCGCACGTTATTGTTTTTGTTCTGTTGATGAAACGGAGGAGAGGAACATCCAGCATCGTGGCTAAAAATAAAAAATTGCAGTACATATTCTACTGTTCTATTGTAAGTGCAATGATGTCAGGGAAGAACTGTGTTCGTTGTTTGTTATTGTAATATTGCAAACAAACGTGGCAGTCACACCATTATGGATTCCAGCTTTAAACGGTTTCTTATACTAGCTAGATTTACACCGTACAGTAAGTCTGGTTTATTCACTGCGGTACTGTAATTGCACTATTCTGTACCTGTGGCAGATTATTATGGATCTGTATGGCTGCGTTGGAGCTTTGTGGTGCTGCCAACTTGCTGCCGTTGCTGTTGCAGTACAAACTAGCCTCCTCGTATGGCAGCTTTGGTTCCGTCACAAACCAGAACTCGTTACCGTCAATGAATATGGAAGTCTCATGGTGCCCACCTGCAACAGATCAATATTATTATTATTCTCAAATCCTATTTTTAGTACTCAATATATTAAACAAACTCAGCTCATACTTCTTAACTGATGGCTTATCATACATTGGTATATAATTTCATCAGAAAAAGTCAAGAGATATTACCAAACCTACATGTCAACACCACTCACCCACAAACAGGACCAAGCCTGGCCTACTGAGGAGTGCTCTCATCTTATCTACCAACATAGACAGGGCTCTAACTCCACTAGCTCCACAATGAAATAGGGTGCAGGCCAGGCAGCAGGCTGTTAGTCACCCTGCCAGTTTAGTGGAGTCTGCCATTAGCACAGTCAGTGTAGTCAGCTCAGCTATTCCCATTGAGACCGTGTCTGTGCCTCAATCTAGGTTGGGCAAAACTAAACATGGCTGTGTTTGCCTTAGCAACCTCACTGGAATAAAGACCTCCTCCATTCCTGTCATTATTGAAAGAGATTGTGATGCCTCACATCTCAAAATAGGGCTAATTAATGTTAGATACCTCACTTCCAAGGCAGTTATAGTCAATGAACTAATCACTGATCATAATCTTGATGTGATTGGTCTGACAGAAACATGGCTTAAGCCTGATGAATATACTGTGTTAAATGAGGCCTCTCCTGGGTACACTAGTGACCATATCCCCTGCACATCCCGCAAAGGTGGAGGTGTTTGCTAACATTTACAACACAAATTTCAATTTCATTTTTTTTTTTAAAAGCTCATCTTTTGAGTTTCTAGAAATTAAATCAATGCAGCCTACTCAATCATTTTTTATTGCTACTGGTTACAGGCCTCCTGGGTCGTATACAGCGTTCCTCACTGAGTTCCCTGAATTCCTATTGGACCTTGTAGTCATGGCAGATAATATTCACATTTTAGTGACTTTCATATTCACATGGAAAAGTCCACAGACCAACTCCAAAAAGCTTTCGCAGCCATCATCGACTCAGTGGGTTTTGTCCGACATATGTCCGGGCCTACTCAATGCCACAGTCATACTCTGGACCTACAGTTGAAGTCAGAAGTTTACATACAACTTAGGTTGGAGTCATTAAAACTCTGTTTTTAACCACTCCACAAATTTCTTGGTAACAAACTATAGTTTTGGCAAGTCGGTCAGGACATCTACTTTGTGCTTGACACAAGTAATTTTTCCAACAATTGTTTACAGACAGATTATCTCACTTAAAATTCACCGTATCACAATTCCAGTGGGTCAGAAGTTT
The DNA here is from genome assembly GCF_057628025.1 of Oncorhynchus mykiss. NCBI lineage: Eukaryota > Metazoa > Chordata > Actinopteri > Salmoniformes > Salmonidae > Oncorhynchus > Oncorhynchus mykiss. The sequence continues at coordinate 31,439,884 of NC_143039.1, forward strand.
ACATACACTAAGTTGACTGTGTCTTTAAACAGCTTGGAAAATTCCAGAAAATTATGTCATGGTTTTAGAAGCTTCTGATAGGCTAATTGACATAATTTGAGTCAATTGGAGGTGTACCTGTGGATGTATTTCAAGGCCTACCTTCAAACTCAGTGCCTCTTTGCTTGACATCATGGGAAAATCAAAAGAAATCAACCAAGACCCCAGAATTTTTTTTGTAGACCTCCACAAGTCTTGCTCCCAAGGATGAACCTTTTCCAAACACCTGAAGGTTCATCTGTACAAACAATAGTATGCAAGTATAAACACCACGGGACCACACAGCCGTCATACCGCTCAGGAAGGAGACGCGTTCTGTCTCCTAGAGATGAACATACTTTGGTGTGAAAAGTGCAAATCAATCCCAGAACAACAGCAAAGGACCATGTATACAGAAAATACCTGAGCCCTGAAGCAAGCTTCCAGAAAATTGCAACGGAAATGGCGCTACACCAAACTGGAAGTCTTATGATTAGCTTGGAAAGACAATACCGTGCAGTATCGAAGAGTCCTCACTGGTGCTCGATCATCCTATTTTTCCAACTTAATTGAGGAGAATAAGAACAATCCAAAATGTATTTTTGATACTGTCGCAAAGCTAACTAAAATGCAGCATTCCCCAAGAGAGGATGGCTTTCACTTCAGCAGTGATACATTCATGAACTCATGATCATTAGAAAACAAATTACGGAGTCCTCTTTAAATCTGCGTATTTCTCCAAATCTCGGTTGTCCTGAGTCTGCACAACACTGGCAGGACCTAGGATCAAGGGAGACACTCAAGTTTTTTAATGCTATATCTCTTGGCACATTGATGAAAATAGTCATGGCCTCTAAAACTTCAAGCTGCATACTGGACCCTATTCCAACCAAACTACTGAAAGAGCTGCTTCCTGTGTTTGGCCCTCTTATGTTGAACATAATAAACGGCTCACTATCCACCAGATGTGTCCCAAACTCACTAAATGTGTCAGTAATAAAGCCTCTCCTGAAAAAGCCAAACCTTGACCCAGAAAATATAAAAAACTATCAGCCTATATTGAATCTCCCATTCCTCTCAAAATGTTTTGGAAAAGCTGTTGCGCAGCAACTCCCTGCCTTCCTGAAGATAAACAATGTATAGACCCCATCATAGCAATGAGACTGCACTCGGGAAGGTGGTAAATCACCGTTTAATGGCGTCAGACCAAGGCTCCTAGACCTTAGTGCTGCTTTTGATACCATTGTCGGACACCCAAATTGGTCTACACGGACAAGTTCTGGCCTGGTTTAGAGCTTATCTGTCGGAAACATTTCAGTTTGTCTCTGTGGATGGTTTGTCCTCTGACAAATCAATTGTATATTTCGGTGTTCCTCAAGGTTCCGTTTTAGGACCACTATTGTTTTCACTATTTATTTTACCTCCAGGTGATGTAATTCAGAAACATAATGTTAACTTTCACTGCTATGCGGACAATACACAACTGTACATTTTGATGAAACATGGTGAAACCCCAAAATTGCCCTCCCTGGAAGCCTGTGATTCATACATAAATTAAGTGGATGGCGGCAAATTTCTTACTTTTAAACTCGGACAAAACAGAGATGCTAGTTCTAGGTCCCAAGAAACAAAGACATCTTTTGTTGGATCTGACAATTAATCTTGATGGTTGTACAGTCATCTCAAATAAAACTGAAGGACCTCGGCGTTACTCTGGACCCTGATCTCTCTTTTGAAGATCTACGTAACATTGCAAAAATCAGAAACTTTCTGTCCAAAAACTATGCAGAAAAATGTATCCATTATTTTGTCACTTCTAGGCTAGACTACTGCAATGACTACTTTCCGGCTACCCGGATAAATAAATACACTTCAATTAGTGCCAAACACGGCTGCTAGAATCTTGACTAGAACCCCAAAATTGTATCATATTACTCCAGTGTTAGCCTCTCTACACTGGCTTCCTGTTAAGGCTATGGCTGATTTCAAGGTTTTACTGCTAACCTACAAAGCATTGCATGGGCTTGCTCATACCTATCTTTCCGATTTGGTCCCCCCGTACATACCTACACGTATGCTACGATCACAAGACGCAGGCCTCCTTATTGTCCCTAGAATTTCTAAGCAAACAGCTGGAGGCAGGGCTCTCCTATAGAGCTCCATTTTTATGGAATGGTCTGCCTACCCATGTGAGAGACGCAGACTCGGTCTCAACCGTTTTCATTGAAGACTCATCTCTTCAGTAGTTTCTACAGTGGCTTTTGAGAGTATTCACCCCCCCTGGCATTTTTCCTATTTTGTTGCCTTACAAGCTAGAATTAAAATATATTTTGGGGGGGGGGGGTTGTATCATTTGATTTACACAACATGCCTACCACTTTGAAGATGCTAAATATTTTTTATTGTGAAACAATACTTTGTAGAGCCACCTTTTGCAGCAATTACAGCTGCAAGTCTCTTGGGATATGTCTCTATAAGCTTGGCATATCTAGCCACTGGGATTTTTGCCCCTTCTTCAAGGCAAAACTGCTCCAGCTCCAAGTTGGATGGGTTCCGCTGGTGTACCGCAATCTTTAAATCATACCACAGATTATCAATTGAATTTAGGTCTGGGCTTTTACTAGGCCATTCCAAGACATTTAAATGTTTCCCCTTCAACCACTTGAGTGTTGCTTTAGCAGTATGCTTAGGGTCATTGTCCTGCTCCGTCTCAAATCTCTTGAAGACTGAAACAGGTTTCCATGTATTTAGCACCATCCATCATTCCTTTAATTCTGACCAGTTTCCCAGTCCCTGCCGATGAAAAACATCCCCACTGCATGACGCTGCCACCACCATGCTTCACTGTGGAGATGATGTTCTCTGGGTGATGAGAGGTGTTGGGTTTGCGCCAGACATAGCGTTTTCCTTGATGGTCAAAAAGCTCAATTTTAGTCTCATCTAACCAGAGTACCTTCTTCCATATTTTGGGGGAGTCTGCCAACATGCCTCTTTAAGCAATGGCTTTTTTCTGGCCACTCTTCCGTAAAGCCCAGCTCTGTGTAGTGTACGGCTTAAAGTGGTCCTATGGACAGATACTCCAATCTCCGCTGTGAAGCTTTGGAGCTCCTTCAGGGTTATCTTTGGTCTCTTTGTTGCCTCTCTGATTAATGCCCTCCTTGCCTGGTCCATGAGTTTTGGTGGGCGGCCCTCTCTTGGCAGGTTTGTTGTGGTGCCATATTCTTTCCATTTTTTAATAATGGATTTAATGGTGCTCTGTGGGATGTTCAAACTTTGTCCCTGACCTGTTTGTAGAGCTCCTTGCTCTTCATGGTGCCCCTTGCTTGGTGGTTCCCCTTGCTTAGTGGTGTTGCAGACTCTGAGGCCTTTCAGAACAGGTGTATATATACTGAAATCTTGTGACAGATCATGTGACACTTAGATTGCACACAGGTGAACTTCATTTAACTAATTATGTGACTCCTGAAGGTAATTGGTTGTACCAGATCTTATTTACGGGCTTCATAGCAAAGGGGGTGAATACATATTTTGTGTATGTCCATTACATGAAATCCAAATAAAAATCTATTTAAATTACAGGTTGTAATGCAACAAAACAGGAAAAATGCCAAGGGGGGTGAATACTTTTGCAAGGCACTGTCTGATTGAGTGTAGTCTGGCCCAGGGGTGTGAAGGTGAACGGAAAGGCACTGGAGCGACGAACCACCCTTGCTGTCTCTGCCTGGCCGGTTTCCCTCTCTCTGGGATTCTCTGCCTCTAACCCTATTTCGGCGGCTGAGTCTCTGAATTACTGTTGCTCTTCCATGCCGTCCCTAGAAGGGACGTCAGTTGAGTGGGTTGAGTCATTGACGTGATCTTCCTGTTCAGGTTGGCGCACCCCTCTGGTTCGTGCCGTGGGTTTGATCTTCGTGGGCTATACTCTGCCTTGTCTCAGGGTAGTAAGTTGGTGGTTGAAGATATCCCTCTAGTGGTGTGGGGGCCGTGCTTTGGCAAAGTGGGTGGGGTTATATCCTGCCTGGTTGGCCCTGTCCGGGTGCATCGTCGGATGGGGCCAGTGTCTCCCGACCCCTCCTGTCTCAGCCTCCAGTATTTATGCTGCAATAGTTTATGTGTTGGGGGGGCTAGGGTCTGTCTGTTATATCTGGAGTATTTCTCCTGTCTTATCCGGTTGTCCTGTGTGAATTTACGTATGCTCCCTCTAATTCTCTCTTCTCTCGGAGGACCTGAGCCCTAGGACCATGCCTCAGGACTACCTGGCCTGATGACTCCTCGCTGTCCCCTGTCTACCTGGCCGTGCTGCTGCTCCAGTTTCCTGCGGCTATGGAACCCTGACCTGTTCACCGGACGTGCTACCCTGTCCCAGACCTGCTGTTTTCGACTCTCTCTACTGCACCTGCTGTCTCTAACTCTGAATGATCGGCTTTGAAAAGCCAACTGACATTTAATCCTGAGGTACTGACCTGTTGCACCCTCTACAACCACTGATTATTATTATTTGACCCTAATGGTCATCTATGAACGCTTGAACATCTTGGCCGTGTACTGTTATAATCTCCACCCGGCACAGCCAGAAGAGGACTGGCCACCCCTCAGAGTCTGGTTCCTCTCTTGGTTTCTACACCTGCATTGCTTGCTGTTTGGGGTTTTAGGCTGGGTTTCTGTATTGCACTTTGTCGGCTGATGTAAAAAGGGCTTTATAAATACATTTAATTGAAATTTGATTGACTTACCAGGATTGTACCACTCTGGGTTCTCGGGAGTTTTTCCTATTTCAAAATGAACAAACAAACAGTTATTTTCAACTATGAGAATGCAAGATTGAACGTGTAAAGGTCACCAAACATTTCCCCAAACTCGGACTCCTAAATTAGGGTTTCTTGTAAAAATGGACAGAGGACTGTTATGTTGGCCAACCGGTTCAACGTGGATCAAGCAGACACTACACAAGAGACACTTTTGAATTGAAACTAAGGAGGCGCTAGGACACGTTACAATCACGTGGCCAGTGTGTGTGTGTGTGTGTGTGTGGTTACCACGGGGGATCTGGCAGACCCACTCCAGCCTGACGTCACAGTGGAATGGGGTGGCGTAAAACGGCAGAGGAGGGAATTCGTGCATCAGGAAGACAAAAAAACTCTTTAAGGTTCCTTTCAGTGTCTGGTTAAAGAGAGAGAAAGAGACATTTGTTTCAAGACGACAAACCATTTCAGCATTGCCAGCAGCATACCACCGTGCATACCACTGCTGGCTAGCTACTGAAGCTAAGCAGGGTTGGTCCTGGTCAGTCCCTGGACCAGATGCTGCTGGAAGTGGTGTTGGAGGGCCAGTAGGAGGCACTCTTTCCTCTGGTCTAAAAAATATCCCAATGCCCCAGGGCAGTGATTGGGGACACTGCCTGTGTAGGGTGCCGTCTTTCGGGAAGGGAAGTTAAACGGGTGTCCTGTCTCGCTGAGGTCATTAAAAAGATCCCATGACACTTATCGTAAGAGTAGGGGTGTTAACCTCGGTGTCCTGGCTAAATTCCCAATCTGGCCCTCAAACCATCACGGTCACTTAATAATCCCCAGTTTACGATTGGCTCATTCTCCCCTGTAACTATTCCCCAAGTCGTTGCTGCAAATGAGAACGTGTTCTCAGTCAACTTACCTGGTAAAATAACGGATCAATAAATAATAAATAAAATCGATATGACAACTGTAGACAGATATTCATCGCCAACATGTTTCTGTACCCTGGGGCCAGTGGCTTTTATAGGTAGTAAAACTCCTGTCCCTGATGATAATGACAGTGCAAAAGATGTAGTGAGAGGGAGCTCTAAAATGGAGCATGTGATGTAGGAAGAAGCTGACATGGACACAGAATGAGGGCGGGTTTAAGTAGTGACAACTGCCACGACCGCCCACCAGCAGCTGCTCTGCAGTGTTGAGGCTGTATTCCAGTATCTGAACCAACCCACCTTAAAGGCTGTGCAGCCCCGGTTGTACTCGTCATCCTCGTGGAACTCTTGGGGGAAAATGGCCATGGACACCTTCGGATGAATCACGACATGTATATTATAATAATGGTTACTTATTATAGTCTCTCTACGGGAGTTACACACAGAGGTACAATGTTTTTGTCCTCTACTCACAGGCCTGTTGTCGCTCCACTCCCAGGAACCAGCAGCTGGGTTTCTCCTGTTCAGCCCCACCCAGAAGAACCGGTCATCACTGGGACAGACAGGACACAAACACTGTTAACAAACACATCATTCTCACATCTTTTTGGGGGGGTTTATTATAATTTTTGTGTGCTCAAAAGGCAGTGTTTAAACAATCTTCCAGTGTCTTAAGTATATTGTTGCTAGTGAATGCACCTTCCCCCTGCAGAGCATTGCAGGACAGGGTGTGTCCTGGTATGAACCATACTTGTTACTTTTGACTGGAATCAGCTCACATTAGCATAAAGACGATGATCCTGTGTGAATTTGAAAACACAGATGTGTGTGGTAACTGTGTTGGGTGTTGGGGACAGTTACAGTGGTGGAAACTAGAGCGGTGTGTAAGCTCTGACCTATGAGCGATATGGCAGTGTGGTGTGTACTGCATAAAGCTGGCATTAAGTTGCTGCTGTTGGAATGTGACTATAAACATACATTCACATTGTTTAGTTGAGGTGGCTAGACCAGTCTGACTATTGTGATTGAGTTTGTGTTATCGCTGAGATGAAAAGAATGACGTGTGTGCGTGCATATGAGTATATGCGCAAGTGGTAGGTGCAGCGTGTGTGTGTGTGTGTGTGTGTGTGTGTGTGTGTGTGTGTGTGTGTGTGCGCGCAAGGGCCCCTACCTGATGGAGTCTCTCATAACATAGTGCAGGGCTTTCATCTCCTGTGGGTGGTTGAAGCTGGGCAGATGGGCCCCCAGGGCCTCACAGAACCTCTCTGCCTCCTCCCAGGACCGCTTACGACTCAGCCTCTCCTCGTGGAACACCTGGCACAGCATTGCCATGGTTACCAATACTAACACACCAAGACCCTACGGGAATGTTGTTATAACACACTAACATACCGCAATCAGGTCACCATGAGACCTCAATGTGCAACGACACAGTAACTTAAACCAACACGGTCCCTAAGGCGCATCGAGGGGACACTGCTGAGTGAAGTAAACTGAATCTGCGTCAATTCATTTCAAGGACACACACAGGCCTACACATACCTTGTAGCAGTAGGAAATGCCAGGCCTGGATGTCCACCCATCGGGACAGGGGAGGTTAGGGTCAGGCTCAGGCTCTAGGGGCTGTGGAGCGGCGATGTCTCTCTTACAGATGGAGCCAGCTTTAAACATGGTGCAGTTCTTTACCACCCATTTACCCAGAGGCTTGGCTGTGGACATCACTGCACAGCCCCCTGCTAGGGCTGAAACACACACACCGAGACAGACACGTAAATAACTCGCATACACACGTATGTAACACACACACAGACACACACGTAACTCATGCACACCAATCACTCGTTTCTCTCCACTTCAAACCACTGAAACCCCAACAAGGTTAAACCCTCACCCAATTACAGAATACTTCTCAGTCAGGACTAACCTGGTTCAAACACGCCCCAGTTGGTGTATGTGACATTGGTTCCCGAGCCATCCTGAGTGACCCACTGGTACTCCCCTGAAGTCTTTATGTCCTGGAGGCCCGTCCAGAAATACTGTCTCTTTACGTTGATCTCTTCTGCAAGGAGTCTATTGATGAAGGCCTGCTCAAACCTGTGGAGAACACATTGAAGAACGATTGAGCCTTGAGTCCTAAATGGCACCCTATTCCCTATTTAGTGCACTACTTTAGACCTTGCACGAGGGAACAAGACAATTAGTGAGACCGCACTGAATGTTGAGAGTTGATGTGGAATGCTGTTGGGTTTTGGCACCCTTCCAAGGCAATTTCTCTGAAATACAGCGTTGACTTTACAGTGACTGGACAATACAGAGCTAAAAGGAGGAATGAAAGAGAAAACGAGGAATGGCTGTACCTGTTGTTTATGGTGAGGTCACACCTGTCCCTGAACGACACTTCTTTAGAGTCCACTTTGTAGCACGAGTTCCCATGTCTCCTCCAGTCCTTCAGGAAGCGGAAGAGATGAAAACAAAACAAATAAATTAAATCAATAATCATTGAACTGTTTGTTACCCTACAGCTAGATGCCATGTGTTGTTTGTCCTCAGAAATAAAATAAAATAAAAAAAGAATAAATTAAACAAATGAAATCAATCAAAAGAGCTCGACAAGGTACAGCGTGTCCTGGGAAGAGGAGGTTGGGGCGGGGGAACAATTCTTACCCCTTCAGGAGGGCATCCTGTCGTAGAAGACTCGTTCACCTCTCCTTTCTTCTGACACATGAAAGGCAGCTCCTGGGTACAGCTCCCAACCCTCCAGCCATGAGACTGGAAACAGAAAAAGGAGATAAAGGCATGGGTCTAGAGATACCGTACATAGACTTCCTTTAGGGGTTGTAAATGCCCAACATTTAAGGTCTGCTATGAGTACAATGTCATGTTGATGAAATGAAGTGAGCAATGGGACCTACTGCCTATTTCTTAGCAAATGGTTAGCCTGTCAGAGCATGTTATTGTTGAAACATATCCAGAAGTAAACAAGCAAGATCTGTTGTAGGCTAAACCATCTTGCATAATGATCACACACACACCTCTCCAAAGTAGTAGACACAGTGAGAGTGTCCTGAGGGTTGGATAGGATGATTCCTGTCCCAGTAGGTGAAGGAGACAGGTGTCTCGTCAACCCAGCTAAGGGTGACTGGGTTCCCCGTCCCGTTCAGACCGATCCACACGCCCAACACATCTCGTGATTGGTTTCTCTGAGTGTGCGGTGTACCTGCATGGAACTGAGTGCTGATCATCTCCATGCTGTCCAGGCTGTGTAGACTGACCAGGCCTCCTCCGATGGTCTTACAGTAATTTTCAGCCTGAGCAAACATCTTTGGTTCATCCTTCACCAGCTTGTAACAGAACATGTTCCAAGGGGCCCAGCCCTCGTCACATATGGTGGATTTATACACCAAAGGCTCTGCAGAAAAAAACAAGATCAAGAAAAGATAGATAGAAATAATATTGTGTGAGTTAAAAGGCTAGGATGGCCTGACATGTAAATCAAACAGTTGAGCACTTGGAAGAGCACTCTAAAGATTAAAAACAGAGGGAAAAATACAGTTGAATTGAGTTGCAAATCTAGGATGGCCTTGAAATGTAAAGTGCTTCAGCACCTTGGAAAAGTGCTACATAAATCCCTTTGGCAGAGGACAGAAATGCAGTGTATCTAATTGGAGGATAAAAGAGTAAGACCTTCCCTATTAATGTGATAAACTGGTTGACTCTCACCTGTTGCTACCGACTGGGTGACGTTGACGTTTTTCTTACAGATGTAGGGAAGTTTTTTATCGCAGATCTCACTCTCGTAGTAGTTTTTCGAATTCATGAATCCACAGTCTGACTCCCTAAGGATCGATGTGTGTGGCATCCCTACACACACACACACACACACACACACACACACACACACACACACACACACACACACACACACACACACACACACACACACACACACACACACACACACACACACACACACACACACAATCTTAGTTTAGCTTTCCTAATGAACCAGCAAATCAGTAGTTTATTCTGTTTGTTTATCAAAGTTAGCAGGCTTGCTCATTGATACTGCTTTGTAGTAAACTCCTCGGTACTGAGGGTTGACAAAAACACAACCCCGAGAGGTCAAAGGGCTCTGAAGAAGGACAGTGACTGTCACGCCCTGATCTGTTTCATCTGTCTTTGTGCTTGTCTCCACCCCCCTCCAGGTGTCGCCCATCTTCCCCGTTATCCCCTGTGTATTTATACCTGTGTTCTCTGTTGCCAGTTTTCTCCTGTCTTGTCTTAATTCCTGTTTTCTAGTTTTTCTAGTGACCCCTCTGCCTGACCTGACCCTGACTGCCGTCTTGTACCTTTACCCCACTATTCTGGATTACCAACCTCTGCCTGACCTGACCCTGGCTGCCGTCTTGTACCTTTACCCCACTATTCTGGATTATCGACCTCTGCCTGACCTGACTCTGCCTGCCGTCTTGTACCTTTACCCCAATATTCTGGATTACCAACTTCTGCCTGACCTGACCCTGCCTGCCGTCTTGTACCTTTACCCCACTATTCTGGATTATCGACCTCTGCCTGACCTGACTCTGCCTGCCGTCTTGTACCTTTACCCCACTATTCTGGATTATCGACCTCTGCCTGACCTGACCCTGCCTGTCATCCTGCACCTTTGCTCCTGTTGTTGTAATAAACATTGTTACTTCGAAACATGAAACGTGATAATGACATCATCACCACTCTGACACAGCAGTCGCCCCAAATGGCAGCCTATTCCCATATACAGTGCACTACTTTTGACTAGGCCACGTGCTAATGGTTATATACAGAGGCCCATTCAGGCAAGTTGACTTGTCGTTCAAGCTCGTTCACGACAGTCCTCAAGCACACACACTGCCTGTCCCTGTGCAGTGCTGCATCCAGTCACAACGACCCTGCCTGCCTGCTCACAACACAACACTGGCCTCTGTGTTTCCCTGGTGGCATTGTGACACAGGCTGGAGAATGAGATGGGTGCCAGGCATAGGGTGGTATGGCTGTGGCATACCTGTACCAACCAATGCGTGTACTATACAGTATATGTGCCACGGCTATATCGTTATACTATAAATAGTTGTAACCTAGTTGTGACATTGCTATATATGTATATGTACCATAGTACCATATATGTACCATAGTTGTACCATGGTTATTACATAGTTGTGCCACAGTTGTACAAAGTACCATGCTAAAGCAGTGTGTCTGTATGTGTTGCGTCCTCACCGTTGTCCCAGCGCACATCGTTGAGGGGTGAGCCGTCTGACCACTGCCAGCCCTGAGTCGAGTCCAGCTGGTGTAGGCCGATCCACATCCTGTCTGGCCTGCTGTTATGGGCCACGTCCACTTCAGTCCACACAGAACAGAGACGAGACAAGATTAGACAAGCTAATCTAGCTACAAAGTAGATGACGGAATCTTCATTTCTACTGACCTTGAGGGCATATATCATATCGGCAATTAGTCAATAAAAAAATAGCTATGTTTTACCCCCTCTTAACAGTCAGGGAAATAGGTTCTTTATATGTCTTCTAACCTGGGATAATAGTGTAATAATGATGGATGATGATGGTTCTGAACAATAACAGTTGTGCTTGCTGTGCAGTGTCTCTCGTCTAAAAGCTTCCTTGTATAAATCACCCTCTCTGTAATACAATGAGATCAAATAACATCTGCAAAGTGCACCATCCTGCAGTGCACACAAAGACTTTCCTTTCCTGTGTGGTGAAGGAACAGTCATAGAGGGAGAGCTGTGGCTGCTCTCTTTCTCTGAGGGTGTGGGTGCGCGCGCCCGCTCAAGCCGCAGCGGCTGCCAAAACTGAAGTGATAGTATGAAAACTGACAATGACCCCGTGATATGTATGTATTTCTATTTCTAAACAATTGAGAGTGTAATTCCAGTGTGTCTAATCCTGAAAGTACAGGCACAAATACTACACTATAAACTCCTACACTACAATACTATTTTTGTGCCAAGTAGTTGTAGTCCCAAGTACTGTAGCCCCAATTACTTCCAAGTAAGTAGTATGTGCCGAGTAGTTCCAAGTACTGCATCTTTGCAGTACATCATTCATATTACTCTTCCTGTAATAAAGGTTTGGGATATTTTTTTTGTTTGAATGAGGCCATAGACAGCCACTATAGTGGAAGGCAGTCTTACAGATGGGGAAGGCTTGGTCCTCTGAGCTGGAGACGCTGAGCAGGTCAGCTCCCTGGCTGCGACAAGAGTCCAGCGCTTCCTGCCATGTCACCGCGACCTGGGACACAAACTCATAACATGGTCCCTCCTCAGGGCCATCGAACAGGGCCTTGCAGCCTTCCTCTGTGAGAGAGATCAGAGAGGGGTTTCAGAATTGAGGTAGTATGTGTGTGTGTGTATCTCGGGGGTTTTGTGCGTATCCAACAATACCGCTGAACACATTGTTTTGCTACAGCATTTCTCAACTAGCATCCAACAGACAAATGTATCGTTCCATATTTCAGGAAAACTTATCGTCAAACATATGCCAAATAAAAACAGTGTCTGAACTAGAGGTCGACAGATTATGATTTTTCACCGCCGATACCGATACAGATTATTGGAGGACCAAAAAAAGCCGACACCGATTAATAGGCCGATTTTTTAAAATGTATTTGTAATAATGACAATTACAACAATACTGAATGAACACTTATTTTAACTTAATATAATACATCAATAAAATCAATTTAGCCTCAAATAAATAATGAAACATGTTCAATTTGGTTTAAATAATGCAAAAACAAAGTGTTGGAGAAGAAAGTACCATCGCTTAGTCAGACTGCTCTATCAAATCATAGACTTAATTATAACATAATAACACACAGAAATTCGAGCCTTAGGTCATTAATATGGTCGAAACCGGAAACTATCATCTCGAAAACAAGACGTTTATTCTTTCAGTGAAATACGGAACCGTTCCGTATTTTATCCATAAGTCTAAATATTCCTGTTACATTGCACAACCTTCAATGTTATGTCATAATTACGTAAAATTCTGGCAAATTAGGCGGCCCAAACTGTTGCATATACACTGACTCTGCGTGCAATGAAAGCAAGAGAAGTGACACAATTTCACCTGGTTAATATTGCCTGCTAACCTGGATTTCTTTTAGCTAAATATGCAGGTTTAAAAATATATACTTCTGTGTATTGATTTTAAGAAAGGCATTGATGTTTATGGTTAGGTACACCATAAGCAACGACTGTCCTTTGTCACGAATACGCACCGCATCGATTATATGCAACGCAGGACATGCTAGATAAACTAGTAATATCATCAACCATGTGTAGTTAACTAGTGATTATGATTGATTGATTGTTATTTATAAGACACGTTTAATGCTAGCTAGCAACTTATCTTGGCTTACTGCATTTGGCAAGCTCCTCGTGGAGTGCAATGTAATCAGGTGGTTAGAGTGTTGGACTAGTTAACTGTAAGGTTGCAAGATTGAATCCCGGAGCTGACAAGGTAAAAATCTGTCGTTCTGCCCCTGAACAAGGCAGTTAACCCACCGTTCCTAGGCCGTTATTGAAAATAAGAATGTGTTCTTAACTGACTTGCCTAGTTAAATAAAGATTAAATAATGATGTAAAAAAAATAAAAAATTTAAATCGGCCAAATCGGTGTCCAAAAATACCGATTTCCGATTATTATGAAAACTTGAAATCGGCCCTAACTAATCGGCCATTCCGATTAATCGGTCGACCTCTAGTCTGAACTCCATACATGTATTTCTAAACTAAGTCAGAAGCCCTACACAGCCTCACAGAGGATTGACATCATCAGACACTGAAAACAATGTAATCCGTCGTAAAAGACTTCATCTGGGAAAATATCACACCAAACATGCCAAAGTGAAGGAGCTTTGTGGATTCAGAGCAGTCTCGTGTAGCCACACTGAAACATTCAAAGACTGTGGAAGTAAGCAGTCTGGCTCGAGAGACTAGGTTCAGAGCAGAGTTGGAGTCAAGTCAATCTTAATTCCAGTCAATTCCGTAAAATGATTTGCACTCCTATGGCCAATTTCACATCCTTAATTAAACCGACGGGAACTGAAATAGAATCGAGCCCAATCTTGATACAAAGCTCTTTCTACTCCCTTCTCTTAAAGGGAAACACCACCCAGACTAGTAGGGTACTTAAAAGAAAACTCCATCCAAAAACAATATTTTGGTATTTGTTTCATTAGTCCGTTGTTGATATAATCCCAAAATGTTTTGTGTGTCAGCAATCGGGCTGACTGAATTTGACTGCTGTCAGAAAGATACAACTGAATTTGATTGCTGTCAGAAAGTTACAACTGAATTTGATTGCTGACATGCAAAACATTTGGGATTATATCAACAACGGACTAATGAAACAAATACCAAAATATATTTTCCTTTAAGTACTCTACTAGTACTAGTTCCAGTAATCATTATATGTGAAGGGAAACGGTACAAGAAGACTAGTAGTAGATTGATTCCAGAATCATGATTTGTGTCTATAAACGTACCATATTTTAAACAATATCCCATCTTTTTGTCAGCGTCAAAGTCGGAGGTTGTGGAACACCAGTATAGTTCAGATGATTGGTCGTCGGGGAGGCACTCGTGGTACCAGCTGCCGTTGTAGTGGAAGGGAAACTCACAGGGCTCCCCGGTCGACGTCCCATTGGTGGTGTGGACAACTATGGGTAGAGGAGAAATCATTTGAATGAATCCCATGGCACCCATTTCAAATGAGTTTATTAGGAATATTGGAGGCAGTATTCAATCTGGACATATCTAAAGATACGACCTCGCACAGTTTGACTGTTAACTCAACTGGATTTAGTATGTAGGACAGGTCTGTGTACAGGTCCTTAATGTAGGACCTGTACACAGAACACATTAATTGAATACAAAAGCTGCTGCTTTCAATGGAGGGCCAGAGTTTAGATCATGTTAAACTGTATCATTTTGCACAAGGTCACTGGCAAACAACTGGCATACAGTGCCATAGAGACGATTTCAAATGGAACAGGGTCAAGGTTATTTATTTAATGTGATGCGCAGGGGGCATCAATTGGGTATGGCACAGTATGGCAGTCACCATACCCTAGTTCAACACCAACAATTTAAAATAGGCGACTAAAATCATTCTAATGCAGATTAAAATGCAAATGCAGTTTAGCAATATTGGCGGGCTAGCATTAGAACTATGTGGACAGCTCTGAGGCAGGCTGTCTATCGCTAGTAGAGAACATGCTTTAGGACGCCTCTGAGCGAGAGGAAAGGCTGCAGTGAACAATGCAACTTTTCTCTCAAAACAGTGCAGAGGTGGAAGATGGCTGAAGATAGCTAGAAAACTGCCGTTTGACTTGAAAGGAAACAAAACTAGAGTTTTGTGTGTAGCAGCTAACCGCTGTATGACATGTGTTTGTAGGTAGTTAAGTCCCCTGTCGACTGAGCCAAATTAAGCTACAGCAGCCAAGGTGATAAAGGCCGGAGTCAATTAAGCTGTTCTCCAAATTGCATTTTAGAGTTTTTAAAATTATGTAGAAATGCAGCAAATGAGCTTCGACTTGATAAACAAAAATCCCTTTGCCCCTGTCACGTTACCATACCCTACGTTTAGTTAAAATGACAGGCCTTGCTGAGTCATATTAGCCGTGTTAACAAACACGGTTACAAGGAAGACTATGCTAATTCTGGTTGGAAAGACTCCCCTTCAATTCCAAACGGAACTAATAAAACATCTGACGGCCAAGCAGAGTACAGTGCACTTGAACATTAGCATACAACAGACCATGCTAAATCTATTGTCTCCAAGTAATACAGGATGTTGTTCATAAAGATATTAATGTAAAGGTACACTACCGTCCAAAAGTTTGGGGTCACTTAGAAATGTCCTTGTTTAAAAAAATAAAAAAATTAAAAATTGTCCATTAAAATAACATCAAATTGATCCGAAATACAGTGTAGACATAGTTAATGTTGTAAATAACTATTGGAGCTGGAAATGGCTGATTTTGAATGGTATATCTACAGAGTCCCATTATCAGCAACCATCACTCCTGGGTTACAATGGCACGTTGTGTTAGCTAATCCAAGTTTATTATTTTAAAAGCCTAATTGATCATTAGAAAACCACCTTTGCGGTTATGTTAGCGCAGCTGAAACTGTTGTGCTAATTAAAGAAGCAATAAAACTGGCCTTCTTTGGACTAGTTGAGTATCTGGAGCATCAACATTTGTGGGTTCAATTAGTCTCAAAATGGCCAAAAATAAAGAACTTTCTTCTGAAACTCGTCAGTCTATTCTTGTTCTGAGAAATTAAGGTTATTCCATGCGTGAAACTGCCAAGAAACTGAAGATCTCGTACAATGCTGTGTACTACTCCCTTCGCAGAACAGCGCAAACTGGCTCTGACTAGAATAGAAAGAGGAGTGGGAGGCCCCAGTGCACAACTGAGCAAGAGGACAAGTACATCAGAGTGTCTAGTTTGAGAAACAGACGCCTCACAAGCCCTCAACTGGCAGCTTCATTGAACAGTACCCGCAAAACACCAGTCTCAACGTCAACAGTGAAGAGGCGACTCCGAGATGCTGACCTTCTAGGCAGAGCTGCAAAGAAAAAGCCATATCTCAGACTGGCCAATAAAAAGAAAAGATTAAGATGGGCAAAATAACACAGACACTGGACAGAGGAAGATTGGAAAGAAGTGTTATGGACAGACAAATCTAAGTTTGAGGTGTTCGGATCACAAAGAACATTCGTGAGATGCAGGGAAAAAAATGGTGGAGGCAATGTGATGGTCTGGGGGTGCTATGGTGGTGGTAAAGTGGGAGATTTGTACAGGGTAAAAGGGATCTTGAAGAAGGAAGGCTATCACTCCATTTTGCAACGCCATGCCATCCCGTGTGGACGGCGCTTAATTGGAGACAATTTCCTCCTACAGTAGGACAGTGACCCAAAGCACAGCTCCAAACTATGCAATAACTATTTAGGGAAGAAGCAGTCACCTGGTATTCTGTCTATAATGGAGTGGCCAGCACAGTCACCGGATCTCAATCCTATTGAGCTGTTGTGGGAGCAGCTTGACCGTATGTAAGTGCCCATCAACGCATTCCAACTTGTGCAAGGTGCTTCAGGAAGCATGGGGTGAAATCTCTTCAGATTACCTCAACAAATTGACAACTAGAATTCCAAAGGTCTGCAAGGCTGTAATTGCTGCAAACGGAGGATTCTTTGACAAAAGCAAAGGTTGAAGGACACAATTATTATTTCAATGAAAAATCATTATTTAAAACCTTGTCAACATCTTGACTATATTTCCTATTCATTTTGCAACTCATTTCATGTATGTTTTCAAGGAAAACAAGGACATTTCGAAGTGACCCCAAACTTTTGAACGGTAGTGTATATCTAAGTTCAGCGCATTCTTGTAAAACGTGGCTAGAGGTTTTATACATGTAAATAAGCATAGATAGTTTTGCCCATCTCATGTAGGCCTATGTTTATTATATTCTATCATGTTCTATTCTATTCCATTAGGAGAATAAGCCGCTCAGAGGACAGAACACACTCACTGCGCATCGGCCGATGGCAGATATTATCGGTCGACTCATCCCTCCTCCAGGCGTCTGAGGAGTCGCGCTTGGCACTGACCAGCCCGTCGGTCACCATGAGGCCCATCTGGTCTACCGTATAGACGGCCCCGTCCAGGCAGCGCCACAACAGCATGGTGTTCTCCATGGGGCTACAGCTGAACAGAGACAGGGCCTTGGTCTTCTCCTCCAGACCCAGGCACTGGGACGTGCCCACGTGGAAGAGACGGTGGCCGGACCCCCACTTCCACTGGGACCCCCTGGAGCCGTCACACTCCCCCAGGGTCACGTTGAACCCGGACCCTCCAGACTTAGCCCCTGCTATCCCGGAAACTCCAGTCCCAGACGTGGACGTAGCTACCAGGCACTTCCCTGTGCTCACATGCTGTATGGTGAAGATGTCGTTACCTGGAAATGATCATGAACATAAGTAAATATAGTGATATTATAGTCATAATACAATTGTTAGTAAGTATAGTGACATCACTACAACGATATAAGTTCACTCAACAAAATGTATGTTTAGTATGTTTAAATACAGCTTGCCGTGGAGGCAGGGAACCAAGACTAAATTTCAAGGCAATCAACCAGTCAGATAAGCAAAAAAACATCATCTAAACACGCAAGGGGTCTATTGGGCCTGTGCTTTTCATGGTCTCCAACATTGATTGCTGATAATATTCTCAGTGTGCAGGCCAATTGCTTTTATCCTCCATCATATGGCAGCTTTAAATCCATTAAACATTCTACCAACAATACAGAGTGGTTTTATCATTTCCTAATCTGGACTACAGAATTTCATTGAATTAGAGGCCAATTGAATACAACTGGGTATGATGTTTCACTCTGAAACACTTTCGATGAGCTGAAAACAGCCTTTATTTTCAACAATTAGATACAGTATAAAGTGTGCAAATGTGAACGTGCATGTGTAATAAGGAAGACCATATAAGGAACTATTAAACAGTAAACAACATGAAATTAAATGGTTTAATTCTCCATAATAATTGACCTGATTCACTGAACAAACTAGGAAGAAAAACTCAACTGACAGTAGCTGTCGTAAATGTAAAACCATAAACGATATCATGTGTACTGTATAATTGTCACGCCCTGATCTGTTTCCCCTGTCTCTGTGATTGTCTCCACCCACCTCCAGGTGTCACCTGTTTTCCCCATTAGTCCCCAGTGTATTTATCCCTGTGTTCTCTGTCTCTCTGTGCCAGTTCGTCTTGTTTTGCCAAGTCAACCAGCGGTTTTTCTAGCTCCTATTTTTCCCAGTCCTCCTGGTTTTGACCCTTGCCTGTCCTGACCACTCTGCCTGTCCTGACCTCGAGCCTGCCTATTGCCTGGTACTGTTTGGACTCTGACCTGGTTTATGAACTCTCGCCTGTCCCTGACCTGCCTTTTGCCTACCTCTTTTGTTATAATAAATATCAGAGCTCAAACATCTGCCTCCTGTGTCTGCATTTGGGTCTCGCCTTGTGCCTTTATAATAATAGGTTAGCAGTTGAACTCAGAAGCAAAACAGACTGCATCTCTGAGTTGAACATATTCAGCCTATGATGAGTATGAGATTAGCTATTTATAGGCTGGTACTGCAACATTGTGTATGTCTAATAAGGTGGCCTATGCTCATTAAAGAGAGGCCTACTGGGAGAAAGCGAAAACAGTAACGTTACTTGACCATGGGGATATGATCATGCAAACTGTTTTTACAGTTACACCAATAACGACCACATTCTGCAACATTTTGATCACTTCAACTGCGTGCAACCTTGCAGCAATGACTTTGCACCATTGTACCAAATACTCAATAGCAGTGTTGCCAACTAATTTTCAAGGTAAGTTGCTAGAGGCAGGTTGATTTGTTGCTAAATGACGTTGTGATGTCATTACGTGACATACACAATAACGTTACTCAAATTGACTGGCCATCTCGTCAAAAAATATGATTTGACATTTGTTCAGGTACAGACTCCCAATCTGCTCTGTACTTCTGGCTGTACAATTTTGATTGAGACATGTTGATTGATGTTGCAAGTTCTGTTCAAGATCAAACATTCGTGACCAACTACATTCATTGGGTTTTGCTCGTAGAATCCGTACTACTGATGCTGCAGTCAGCCAACAATGATTTGCAATTTACTGAAATTGCTGCTGCCTGTGCACGAGCTGAACGCCTGCTGCTGACGTCACTCACAATGCACTTTTGCAGCCAGGCACGTGTGTTGTGACTGAGTGTGTGACAGAGAAAACAATTTGTGTCATTTAGAGGGAAAATGCTTGCATTTTA
Organism: Oncorhynchus mykiss; assembly: GCF_057628025.1. NCBI lineage: Eukaryota > Metazoa > Chordata > Actinopteri > Salmoniformes > Salmonidae > Oncorhynchus > Oncorhynchus mykiss. The sequence goes on from NC_143039.1 coordinate 31,459,475, forward strand.
GCGTTTGAGTCACTTTTCAAAAGTTGCTAAAATGTCCAAATACATTTTAAAAAGTAGCCACATTTGTTGCTAGGTGATGTTTGAAAAAAAAGTTGCCAGGGTAGTCTGAAAAATGGCTAAATCTAGCAACAAAATTGCTAAATTGGCATCACTGCTCAATAGGGCTGCACATTTTAAACGCTAGAGGAGTTTCAAGAGGTCGTTATTTTAATTAAGATGGATATACTTTATAAAATGGTCATTACGCATTTTGAAAGCAGATGCGGAATGAGAAAATTGATTATACGGCAAGCGTACGTTACTTCCTGCTTTTGAAATTGAACAAAGGGGCTTGAAGTCCCATTATTGAACCTAAACCCCATTCAAAACAATAATGTGCTACCACGGACTCTCTAAGTAGCAGTTGAGCCTATGGAAACGCGATTATCTTTCAACGAGTTTAGCCAGGAACGGGGCGCGCATGCCTAGTGATGAAAATGGAAAGCACCCTACTTACCGGAATATGTAGTTGATGCGCAAGTTCCAAAACAAATAGTTTTATCACAAAAGAATAAGAAAAAACATAGGTAAAATGTTGCTTGGAGTGTCATTTTCTCTATGGTTATAATACAGGTCTTCTCTATTCGGATTCACACGTCTCCAGTAGCCAGCCTACAGTTTGCGCATACCCAATTCTGCGTTTTAAAGTAATACGAGCCTACTTTAAACTTGTTGACTGACAGTTGGTTGTGACTATCCTCAAGTCCGCTTTCTAGGCTGTTACCGTGTTCTGCGTTTTTCCCCATGAAAGATTGCGAGCTTGTGATTCGCCAATATTCAACTACGCATAACAGGACCACTCCCAGTCCGCGAACTGAAAATAACCACTGAATTGATGTTATTTTGCAATATAATACACGATTCACAGTACGTGTGTATTATGCTGAGTCAACGACAAAAGACACTGATAAACAAAGAAAAGTATGTTGATGCTGCGTCTCCGACTATCATAAACCACTGTCAATTCTCTCAAAGACAAGCAAATAAGAACAGCAATGAAAATCATGCAGTGAATCATCTCAACCATGAAGCCTGCATTCTCAGCCAACAACAACCGTCAGGCCAGTCCGTAGATGCCATTGCCAGACAAAATAATTTCTCCCAAATGGTACCCTATTCCCTATATAGTGCACTACATTTGACCAGAGCCCTATATGTCCTCTTCAAAAGTAGTGCACTAAATAGGAAATAGGATGCCATTTGGAACCTAAAGAGAGACCCACGAGTCCATCCTACTCACTTCTCCCTCATCCACATGATGTCACCCCTGCCCTAGTCCCTCACCACACAGCATCCCAATGCAAATAACAAATGTCAAAGTAAAATATGGTAGAAATAAACAGGATAAAGACAATATTCGGATACCACCCCACAGTGCACTGCTGACCATCTCAATGCAGATGACTCATTTCAAAGCCAACGTGGTATAGCAAGACACAGTTCAGATACAACTTGGATACAGCTTCATTTTATTTACACTGAAGGCACATAGCATGTGTTACGAACATTATCAATACAAAATAACAAAAGACAGTAAACATTTTCAAGCATCCGTGTTATCGTCTTTCATGTATTTCTTTCCACACAACAGAAAAACCTACATCAACATATTTCATATCTAATAACTCTGTGTACCCAATATAGAACAACTACAACAGGTAACACGGCAAAGACTGTACCTCATAATAAACAACCCACACATAAATCTACTTAGAATACTGGATTAATTCTCAAAGAGCTACCATTTACATAAAAGCACTTTGTTAACATCATTTTTGTTTCGTCAACAAAAGTTTCTTTGCTCCTACATTTTGACAGATGTGTGGACCAAATGAACAAAATGGAAGTGACGGACAAATCTTTTTCTCGTAACGATAAATAATAAAACATAAATAAATGCCTGCATTTTTCTCTTAACTTTTTCTTCCCTTCCTCTTACGAATATCATGTATGTACTTATAAGCCACTTAAGAAATACTGCGAGGGTGCGAGCGTGTGTTCTGTGTGTAGGAAAATACGCAACAGGAATGCACATAAACAAACAAAAAAAACCTCTAAACTAAAACATCATCTTTCCGTATTGCATTAATGGAGTTTTGTGCAATAAAGTGCTGACAAAGAAACACCGTACTTTAATGACACTTTTTGATTTCAAAAACACAACTTGAAATTGATTTGGGGTCTTATTTCTGTTCATACATGTAAAAAAAAAAAATACATAGAAGATGACTTCAGAATGTATTGCAAAAGTATGACTTTGTCTTTGCTGTAAAGAACAACTGAATCGCGGCCATTGTTATCTTAAACAAGAATAAAATAGTTTTGGGTCCTGTACACGGCATTACAGAAAACTAAGTCTTCACTGTGTGAAGGACTTGTACACACAAATACAGTGGGCACCAGCGTTAGTGGGAGCAGTTGGCATTGTACCATAATAACGAAACAGCAAGTTTACAGTGCAAAGAATATCTATCGACTTTCAAACGGATACATTAGAATGACAGCACCTTTCAAAGTACTTGGGATAACGGCACTAATCCTTTGTAGACAAAACTTACTTCACATGAAGATGCACTTCCTCACTCTCAGCCACACGATTGGTTCCTAATTAATCAACTACTTGTATAAAGCACAGGAGGTTGGTGGCATCTGAATTGGGGAGAACGGGCTCCTTTGTAATGACCGGAGTTGAATGATATCAAATAAATCAAACGCGTGGTTTCCAGATGTCAGATGCCATTCCATTTGCTCATTTCCTGCCATTATTACGAGCAGTTCTCCCCTCAGCCGCCTCCTGTGGGATTCAAGTGGATAAAGCTAATTGGGCTCTGACATTCTCTACGTTCCCTTGCTGTGGTCCATTTCAGACTCCACAGAGACATACCACTGTTCACAGTCATACAGAGAGTTCGGCCCATTCCCATGCTTTACCCAACTTTCGAGAACACCACCATTTTGCTGTCTCCAATAAGTCCTATAGCGCATCTGAAAAAGGCACCGTATTCCCTATAGAGTGCACTACTTTTGACCAAAGCCGTGCACCTATATAGGGGAACGAGGGCCATTTCGGACACAGCCCTATTCTCCAGAGTGAGCTTCCAGATCTGCGATGAGAACATTTCCATCGGAGTCTGTGGCCTGGGAACTAGTATGTCTGTAGTACGCGTTTCCCAGGGACGGCAGTCTGCGGAAGCGCGTCACGTTCCTCTTGTAGACGAACCAGAGCGCCGCCACCAGCACGGCGAAGATCAGCATGGCCACCAGGACTGCGGCTGGGATGATACCATGGTGCAACCCTGGAAGAGACACAGAGGGGTGAGTTTACTGGCCATGGAAGGCTCTGTTAGTCATGGTAGAGGCTGCTCCCAAGATACCCTGAGATGCCAAATTATTAGAATGCTAATGAGAAAAACAGCATAACTGTTAATAGCCTCAATTAAATACCTACCATTTAGTGGCGCCACTTCTACCTCCGGGATCATATCTGCAAAGAAGGCGATCTGTTTAACTTGACTGATCTATAGAATACATAAATGTACACTGTACAAACGCATAACACAAAGCTAGTGAGAGGCTAGTGAGAGGCTGCACTTACACAGGTAGCCCAATTCTGATATTTATTTCAAATATTGGCAAAAAGATCTGATTTGATTGGTCAAAATACCAATTATTGGCAAACGATCTGATTTGATTGGTCAAAAGACAAATCAGTGGCAAAAGATCAGACTTGGGCTGCCTGTGTAAATGCAGCCAAAATGTCTCTACTCCACCTGAGTTAGTTTTGCAGACAAAGCCCAGTCTGTCAGTGCACTGAGAGAGGAGCCACATCCCATCAGACACCCTGGTGGACACACAGGTGTCTGCTGTCAACAGGCTGGGGTCTGGGGCCCTGAAGTTCCAGTTGGAGTAGTCCACAGGAGAACCATCGAGCCATGCCATGGAGCCCGCTAAATCGGACCAGACAAACATGTTTAATAAAGAAGTTGTGAATTGGTTCATTCGACCCCTCTCCTTCCACCCTACAACTCTGCCCCAGGTCATTGCTGTTTTTTTCCCCCGGTGCTTCTATCAACTCACCAGCTAAAACACTAAGTCAATAAATAGTATCAAAATACTACTTGAAAAATGTTGAAATTCATTATGTTACTAACCCTATTAAGCTGTGTCTTATCCCAGTTCTGTCCGAAGGACTTACATTGCCTGTCTTTTGCCAGCTGTTGGTTTATATTGCACGCCAAAACCAGCAAGCTGCTTATTTTGAAGAGAGGAAACTTGGGGAAGCATGTGCTTACTGTCAGTGTTGAAGAACATCCCCAGCCAGACGGCTTGATGTGGGAAGCCATACGACCACAGCTGCTCCAGGACAAACCTGTTTTCCGTCTCTGTCTGTATGGTCAGGACCTCTGACGTGTTCGCTGGAAGAGGGAAAAACCCACCAAACCTTCATTATTACATGTATATTACTGAGCATGAAGAAGGCAATTCTCTGTGAATGTTTTGCCCCCTCAGATCTATAGCTACAGTACAGTATTAGCTACTGGAATGGAGCTAATACATGGATCCTATAGGGGGAGCTCTCACCAAACATTACATTATGGACAATCACAACAGGGAGTCATCACAAGGGAATTCCCATTGAGAGAGATCCATTAGATCCTTGATCCATCCTAGCATGAGACCTAATTGGCTCCATGGTGTACTGGACACTTACCACAGTAGGATGAAGTTGCTGAACTAAGGACAGTTTTGCAATTTCCCCTTATGTGCTAAGGTTAGAATTTGGGCAGGGGAAACTGATCCTAAATCTGTACTTGAGGGCAACATCTGTTGCTGTACCTTTGTGTTTGCAGTGCTCTCTGGCCTCCTCCAGGGTCAGTCTCTGGACCACGGGCTCAAAGCTGTAGCAGCTGGCGCCAAACCTCACCCACGTCGATGGACACACAACCTCGTAGGTGGTGAACGCGTTACTCTCTACGGGATTTTTTTTATTTTTAGAAAAGCAGCATTGTGCATTTGAAACTCTCGAGGATTGACTAACAGCACAGCAAGCTTTAGTAGCCACTGTTTTATAATGTGCTAGGAACCCAGGCTATACTCACTAGGTGGCGGGACATGGCACAGGGCTCCCTGGAGCGGCATCTCACAGTCGGCCCTCCTCCAGCCCCCGGTGACGTCCATGTACACACAGTCCCCCAGGATGAAATCATCATCATCGGCCGCAACCCAGTGGGTGAAGACCGTGTCACTGCCATCAGACCACTGGTAGTTGATCCCATCCTGTAGGAACGTACAGTCACAGGCAGGGAGGAGGTGACACACACTCTCAGGGCGAGCCTACGTTGCTAAGGCGGGTTGCTAAGGGAGATGACGGGTTGTAGGTCATGTCATGCAACGGAGCAGAAAGAGTAGAGGGAGGCAGGTTCGGCTTGGGGGAAGTGTGGTGTTTATAGACCAATGTGTCTGGCATTGTGTAGAGCGCTGTGAATCAATTCTCTCCTTTCCTGTCCTCATTCCATATTTCACGAGCAAGACATTCCTTGAGTCTATGGGATCCTTGGATCCACATGTTGTGAGTGGCTTAGAATTCCTCCCAGCCGGGTTTGGTGGTTGAGGAAAACTACTCCCATACCGTGTGAGTGAAGCACAAAAATGCGCCCCAAATGGCACCCCGTTCCCTACATAGTGCACTACATTTGACCAGAGCCCTATCGGTCCTGGACAAAAGTAGTGCACTATAAAGTGAATAGGGTGTCATTTGGAACGCAAAATAGTTATGCATGGGCTGTGGGTCAGGAGGAAAGCTCTGGGGAGCACACTGGACAACTGCAGTGATGGGATAAGTTACCGTTTGATAAATACCTCTGTCACAGGATATTAGCTGTAAGACATATATTGGTATATAAACACCAAATATACAGCGTGTTCAGAAAGTATTCAGATCCCTTGACTTTGTTAAGGCCTTATTCTAAAATTGATTAAATTGTTTTTTTCCCCCTCATCAATCTACACACAATAAAAAATGGAAACATGACATTTACAAAAGCATTCAGACCCTTTCCTCAGTACTTTGATGAAGCACCTTTGGCAGCGATTTCAGCCTCGAGTTTTCTTGGGTATGACATTACAAGCTTGGCACACCTGTATTTGGGGAGTTTCTCCCATTCTTTTCTGCAGATCCTCTCAAGCTTTGTCAGGTTGGCTACACAGGTATTTTCAGGTCTTTCCAGAGATGTTCGATCGGGTCCGGGCTCTGGCTGGGCCAGGACATTCAGAGACTTGTCCCGAAGCCTGTCTTGGCTGTGTGCTTAGGGTCGTTGTCCTATTGGAAGGTGAACCTTCGCCCCACTATGAAGTCCTGAGCGCTCTGGAGCAGGTTTTCATTAAGGATCTCTCTGTACTTTGCTCCGTTTATCTTTCCCTCGATCCTGACTAGTCTCCCAGTCCCTGCCGCTGAAAAACATCCTCACAGCATGATGCTGCCACCACCATGCTTCATTCAGGTTTTCTCCAGACGTGATGCTTGGCATTCAGGTTAAAGAGTTCAATCTTGATTTCATCAGACCAGAGAATCTTGTTTCTCATGGTCTGAGAGTCCTTTAGGTGCCTTTTGGCAAACTCCAAGCGGGCTTTCATGTGCCTTTTACTAAGGAATGGCTTCCGTCTGGCCACTCTACCATAAATGCCTGATTGGTGGAGTACTGAAGAGATGGTTGTCCTTCCGGAAGGTTCTCCCATCTCCACAGAGGAACTCTGGAACTCTGTCAGAGTGACCATCGGGTTATTGGTCACCTCCCTGACCAAGGCCCTTCTCCCCCAATTGCTCAGTTTGGCCAGGCAAGCTGTAGGAAGAGTCTTGGTGGTTCCAAACTTCTTCCATTTAAGAATGATGGAGGCCACTGTGTTCTTGGGGACCTTCAATTCTGCAGACATTTTTTGGTACCCTTCCTCAGATCTGTCCCTCGACACAATCCTCTCGGAGCTCTACGGACAATTCCTTCAACCTCATGGCTTGATTTGTGCTCTGACATTCCCTGTCAACTGTGGGACCTTATATAGACAGGTGTGTGCCTTTCCAAATCATGTCCAATGAATTGAATGTACCACAGGTGGACTCCAATCAAGTTGTAGAAACATCTCGAGGATGATCAATGGTAACTAGATGCGCCTGAGCTCAATTTCGAGTCTCATAGCAAAGGGTCTGAATACTTATGTAAATAAAGTATTTCTGCTTTTTATTTTTAAGAAATGTGCAAAAAAGCTCACGCTTTGTCATTATGGGGTATTGTGTAGATTGATGAGGAACAATTATTTAATCCATTTTAGAATAAGGCCGAAACATAACAAAATGTGGGAAAAGGGGAGGGGTCTGAATACTTTCCGAATGCACTGTATTCACATAAGAGTTGTAGAAATGGGAATGCGTGTATGTGAATAGAAAGTGCCCAAATGGGACATAGGCAGGCCCACTTTTGATTGGAGGAGATCAGATACATTTGGTGATGATATGGTGCAAGCATGCTGTGAATAGTCACAGAGATGAAATCCCCATGCTTTGAAAGAATAACATGGACTGGAGAGGGAGAGAGCGACAACATCCGAGTAAACAGACTGTCAGATGCACGTGGTCTCAGGCATTTCTGTATTTACAGCATTACTACATTGCGGCCATGCTGTTTATAGAAGACCTCTAGCTAGTGCTCTTAGTTGTTTCCTTGCCGTGACGGAAATCTACTGCACACACTCCTAACATCATCAAAGGTCAATTCATGCCACAGACCAACTTTGACGTGCTTGTTAACGAGCATTATCTACACGCACGCACGCTCACACGCAGACACACACACACACAGACACACACACACACAGCACAGGCAGGTAGCAGTACTTAGCAATATAGTATAATACATACGTCTTGACTATACAGTCCAATCCAGTGGGGGAATGCCAATCTATTGACAAGGACAGTAAGGAAAGCCTGGTGGAAGGGGTCGGTAACGCTCACCAGCTCAGACTCAGACTCTAAGCACATATTCAGCGCCTCGTACCAGCTCATGTTGCCACGGGCAACCCTGTATCTGTGGTTCTTGTACTCAATATTGTCAGGGAGAGGGTGAAGGTAGGAGTGGGATGGGGGTTTAGTTGTGTCTGTTGCAGGGAAAGAGAGAGGGAGAGGAAAAGATCAGAGAGATTGTTTCAGGGAGAAGCAAAGGCATGGATTCGACCCAAAATCAACAGAAACACTCATTTCATTGTTCAACAATTCCTGAAGGGGATTTCTCTCAGTGAGCAGACTCAACGGGGTGACATTTTGAGAGCACAAAATTGGAAGCTATAACCAAAAACAACAGTTTCATGAATGAGGTAATACAGACCTGATTGGTTATATATCTCAGTCCTGGGCTCTGAAAATAGGCCCCAATGTGTCTGAATGAGGGGTGAGCGAGTGACACAGAATGCATGAAGACAGAGGGGAGTCCTACCTTGGGGTCTCTGACAGACAAAGCCGTATCCACTTTCTGTGCACCTCTCGTCGAACCACTTCCCTGTCAGGTGGAAGTTGTGGTTGTTGGAGAGCACCGTGCACAGAGGATCGTCCCCGCCCAGGGGCCCGCTCAGCCACTCATCCTGCAGAGGAGGGGCGCCCCCCCCCCACACACACACACACACACACACACACACACACACACACACACACACACACACACACACACACACACACACACACAGAAAGGTACACAGACACACACACAAACAACCCCCCTCTAATCAATACACTATACAGAGAACATCACCAAAGCACAAAGACAATATCTGATGTTTTATTTAACCTTACCGTCAGAGGGTTCTTGGGTTCTACAGGGGACCAGTTGGTGTAGCTGACAGGTTTCCCATTGGTCCATTTCATGGTGTCCTCATCCCGTAGACCAATCCAAACGCCCACTGTACTGCCCTGGAGCAGCATGGTGATGTACGCTTGCTCGATCTCGTCTTGGATGGCGACCAGCGTGCCTTGGAAAGAGGAGCAGATAGACTGGGCGTCTCTCCAGCTCTTCCCCTCCTCAGAACTGTTGGGGAGGTGCAGCAGGAGACACTACCAGAAGACACACAAAACAAAGGGTGGAAATCTAGCAAGGTTTTCGTATAGTTCCACCAACTAGATTTTCCTTGTACGAGGTGAAAGAAAAATGACGTATTTAACTGATCTATTTGATATTAATAGTTAACAATTCATATTTAACTAATAGTAGGACATTTCTGTCCTACTAGTGTCTGTGTTTTCATGGGCTCCACTCTAGTTCCCTGCAGCTAATCTGGGCGTATTGTCACTGGAGATGGCTTGAGCTGACAAATGAGTTAATAGACAAGAATGTGTTTTACTAGAGAAATCTTAGGAGTAGAACAATCCCTCATTGTCTCGATATCACTCTTGCATCTGGGTAACTAAGCCAGGGTGGGGTTAAGACAACAACCCACATGCAGATAACGACAGGATGAACCCAGAGTGGCTTATGATGCTCCTTGGTCTGCATGAGGGGGTGTTGAACCAACCATGACTGAGCATTGTTAGTATATATAGTACAATGCATTTGTGTAAAGGTAAGGTTACTTGGTCCAACACTCAAGGGTGTGGGGTCGAGCAGCTTCAATATTGCAATAATTAAATCAATATTAAATAAAGATGATTGTTTGAAAAAAAGTCTCTCTCAGTACTGAATGTCCACGACAATGGTCAGATGGCCAAGAGAAACTCAAATCAAATCAAATGTTATTGGTCACATGCCTAGACTTACCCAGACTTACCTACGAGACCATTCCCAACAATTCAGAGTAAAAAAGTAAGACAAATATTTGCTAAATAAAAAAGGAAATAGTAACACAATAAAAACATGGGAGATGAGGTGAACCTTGTGTCCGAAGTAGAGCCATCTCTCTGGACAGCCTCCGATGTAGTGAGGCTCTCTGGGAATCTCCACCACGGACACGGTCCGGCGCTTACATACGTGAGCATGGAGATCGCCACACTCACCCGCCGACCACTGACCTGTTGGTCGCAACACGTCAAAGAGAAGTCAGTCGTGGTGTTTTGTGTGTGTGTGTGTGTGTGTGTGTGTGCCTGTGACCTCACCTGAGATAGAGGACATGGTCACACACTGTTTCTGTTTCACTGGGGCATCATGGGAGCTTCCTTCTGCCCAATTCTGATAATCCACAGCGGACTTATCACTCCAACTGCACACAAACACACACACACACACACACACACACACACACACACACACACACACACACACACACACACACACACACACACACACACACACACACACACACACACACACACACACACACACACACTCCTATTACACCCCCCACACTAAAGAGACAGCATAATCCATTGAGTGTGAGGTAAAATACAGCATTGAATAAACTACAAAAAAAACGCACCTGAACTCTTCCCTCACGAGGTCTGTGGACAGCCCTATCCACCAGTCAGTCGACCCCAGAGAGAGCTGAGAGAAGCAAGAGATGAAAAGGAATGCTTAGCTCACTCATTCAAGACCTATTACCGTCCTTCTGCATTCTGCCCTCGCTCCAGTGAAGGGTCAGCCATTCAGCCTCTTTCACGCCACGAGAGCCCATTCAACCCCTCTCCTCAGCCTTGGCCTCATTCAGCCACTCTCCTCAGCCTCATTCAGCCCCTCTCCTCAGCCATGGCCTCATTCAGCCCCTCTCTTTGGCCTTGGCCCCAGCCTCTACTGTTTTATCCACAGCTCTGTCCTTTTTACAGCCTTCAAAAGCCTCTCCACCAGAGGGCCCTTCAGTTTGATCCAAGACGCTGAGCTGTAGTCAAACAAGGCCCTTTATTTTATTCCGAATGTGTGAATGTGTCGGCGTGTGTGTAAGAGAGAGAGTGTGTGAGGGCACTTGTGTGTGAACTGTGAATGTACAGGCGCGTGTGGGATTGAGGGCGCTCGTGTGTGAATGTCTCGGCTGGCGTGTGTGAACTCGTGTCGGCTTGTGTGTGTGTGTGTGTATATACAGACCTTCCCCATGCGCTCTCTGATGAATCGGAGCTCCTCTTTAGAGTGGACAGACAGCAAGTGGGCGCCCATCATCATACAGGCCAGGTTAACTCCCTCCCAGGGAAAAGGCTGCTTGGCCAGCAGATACTCTGCTCCTCTGTAGAACACCCAGGGCTCGTTCTCTACAGGACGGAGGAAGGTTACACAGCCCACAATCACACAGTCCCTCTCAGAGTTACAACTGCAATTGATATCACAATTAAGCATGTAAATGAATGCATAATAACTCAATATAATACATCAAAAATGTCAAATATAACAAAATACATCAAAACGAATACATTTACTTACGGTCGCTATACCAGTAGGGTTTGTTCAGCTCCATACCTATCGAGACAAATAAGACAGACATTCTTATTGATAAACCTTTCAAATCTATAAGGATCCATCAACAAGCAACTTTGAGATTTCAAACGTTCCATACATGATAAAGGCAGCCCCCCGCACCTCTCTGATTCAGAGGGGTGAAATGCGGAAGACACATTTCAGTTGGATGCGTTCAGACCAGGTATCCCCCTTTTCCCTTTACTGTATATACAGTGCCATTGATGTTAGAAGAGGTGAGTCCCCCCACCTTACTATCCCTTACAGAAAAAACACATGGATTCACATGAAATGTACATGTTGTCACGGTAACTTCACACGAGATCACGTGATCACATGAAAACATGTGTTTTTGGAACAGGTCGCGGGTTCACGTGAAATTCGTGTGTTTTTTTCTGTAAGAGATGTACTGTAGGCAGAAAGGCTTTATATCAATCCAACCCATTAGTTATTATAACAGTGATTACCTCTGGGAACCTTGCAGATCCACTCGTGCTTGGTGTCGCAGGGCTGTGGCAGGAGGGCGTTGGTCAGGTCGCTGTACACGGCACAGCTATGTCGGTCATCCTCCTCGTTCTTATCCTCTACGAAGGAGGACACCACGGGGGTGCCGTCAGACCACTCCCAAGCTCCTGCTGACTGGGGGTCTCTCTTATTCAAGCCCACCCAGAACCAACGACCCTCTGTTCTGAAAAAGTGGAAGAGTAGAGAGAGAGAGAGAGACAGGGAGAGAGAGAGAGACAGAGAGACAGATAGACAGCGAGAGAGAGACAGAGAGACACAGAGAGACACAGAGAGACAGACACACACAGAGAGAGAGAGAGAGAGAGAGAGAGGCAGAGAGACAGACACACAGAGAGAGAGAGAGAGAGAGAGAGGTGCAGGTATTTTAGAAAAGGTACCGGTATTTCCTGAAGAAAATGTGTGTGCTTGATTCCCTGGGACAACACAGTATTATAAAAAGGGAAAAACAGAGGTGTAGGCTATAAAACACACTAACTAACCCATCAAACATGGACTGGAGGAGTCCTTTGACGAAGACCTGATCCTTGTAGTGGTGGAAGCTGGCCAGCTGAGCTCCTAGAGCCTGGCAGAAGAAGTCAGCGTCTTCCCACGACCGCTTCATCAGGACCTTCTCGCTGTGGAACGCCTGAGGACCACAGTCAACAATGACACTACGTCGCCTTGACTACAGCATCTCCTTTTCTGCGTTGGTTTTTAAGTGACAGCTAATGGGGCAACCTCTATTTTTTGGAGAACTCCAGTGATCATGTCATACTCTGGTAGCATAAGCATTGCTTTTCACAACAAGTTAATAACTGAGGAAGACAGGAGAAATACAGGAAAAGAGATAGGGGAGAAGAGAAGGAAAGGCAGATGACCTTGTAACAGTGGAGCAGGCCGGAGTGTGATTCCCAGCCTGGAGGACAGGGGGCGTAAGCGTCAATATGGACTGTAGGGAACAGGACCTCCTGGTAACCACTGACGCTCTGTTTACACACTGAGAAGGCCTTCTGGGATTTGCAGTCCTTCACTTCCCAGTGACCCAAGGCCTGGCCGCCTGTCATAGCCACACAGCCACCTGCACTGACTAGAGAGGAGAGGAGAGAGAGAGAGAGAGAGAGAGAGAGAGAGAGAGAGAGAGAGAGAGAGAAAAAGAAAGAAAGAAAGAAAGAGACAAACAAACCAACCAAGAAAGAAAGAAAGAAAGAAAGAAAGAAAGAAAGAAAGAAAGAAAGAAAGAAAGAAAAAGAGAGAGAGAGTGAGAGAGAGACAAAGAAAGAAAGAAAGAAAGAAAGAAAGAAAGAAAGAAAGAAAGAAAAAGAGAGAGAGAGTGAGAGAGAGACAAAGAAAGAAAGAAAGAAAGAAAGAAAGAAAGAAAGAAAGAAAAAGAGAGAGAGAGCGAGAGAGAGACAAAGAAAGAAAGAAAGAAAGAAAGAAAGAAAGAAAAAGAGAGAGAGAGCGAGAGAGAGACAAAGAAAGAAAGAAAGAAAGAAAGAAAGAAAGAAAGAAAGAAAGAAAAAGAGAGAGAGAGCGAGAGAGAGACAAAGAAAGAAAGAAAGAAAGAAAGAAAGAAAGAAAGAAAGAAAGAAAAAGAGAGAGAGAGCGAGAGAGAGACAAAGAAAGAAAGAAAGAAAGAAAGAAAGAAAGAAAGAAAGAAAAAGAGAGAGAGAGCGAGAGAGAGACAAAGAAAGAAAGAAAGAAAGAAAGAAAGAAAGAAAGAAAGAAAGAAAGAAAAAGAGAGAGAGAGCGAGAGAGAGACAAAGAAAGAAAGAAAGAAAGAAAGAAAGAAAGAAAGAGACTGAGCTGTGAGAAACAGATCCACAACGCCAAGCTAAGCAGGCATTGGTGAGAGTGTTAGCACCACGGTATTTTATTAACTAAATGATGGGAATTCTACTTCAAAGTCCTCCTGCCACTTCACCATAGCAACAGCATGATTAACGATGCTCTCGCACTGAAGGAAGCTGAGATTGTGAAACCTAAATTACACTTCAACTCATTAATCATAGGCAGCATCCCAAATGGTACTCTATTCAGCTATTCCCTTCACAGTGCACTACTAAAGTAGAGCACTACATAGGGAATAAGTTGCCATTTGGGACTAAGCCACAGTGTGAAGTGAAGTGAAGGGGGGGCGAATGAAGGACACTAGACAGCCGACACATCCACCTGGGGCTAAACTAACCCACAGCTATGGCTGTCTTTCTGTCTTCTGTTCTGTCTGTTCTGTCTCAGCCCTATTGCTGTCTAAGTGGAGCTGGTCTGTGTGATGGAGACCACATGCCAGTGGGGAAGAGAGGGAAGACTGTTGACAGTGGAGTGGTCTGGGAGAGCAGAGGTGAATGGAGGAAACACTCAGTCCACTACGACAAAACAGTGGTGTTTACACGGGAGACTATTGTTTATTGACACAGGGTAAGTTGAAGTTTGTCCCTATCCACTGATCCAGGGTCAGATTGGTTTCCTTACCCTACTGATTAGAGAGCCGTTAGAGCCGTTAGTATACATTGCTGGGTAATCTGACCCTGGATCTGTGGTTAAGGGGCAACTTCTACCTGGAACATAGAGTATAGGAATCTACAGCCCACCCCACCACGTCTCCCTTCCCTACCTGGCTGATGCCTGTTCCAGTTTGTATAGAGCAAGGGTAGGGTGGATCCGTTGTGTCCCCCCAGCCAGCTGTACTCTCCTTGGTTACCCTGGTCCTGTAGGGCCGTCCAGTAAAAGACGCTACCGTTGGCCCCCATCTCACTCACCAGGCTGTTCAGAAAGGCCTGCTCAAACCTGCCATGGAGAGAAATCAACAATCATTCATAAGAATGTATTCTTGTCACTATGAAATATGGGAGTTCCCATTTAAGGTGTGCAAGAAATGGTTAAGATGAGAAGTCCAAGTCAGAAATCAGACCTGTTTTCCACTGTGACCAGAGGAGCCTTGCAGTAGTAACCCTTGACAGCGTCTTCATAGCTCTGCTCGTGGCTCGTCACCATGTAGCAAGAGCGGCCCTTCCGCTTCCAGTCCTGTGGGGAAGAGATACAGATGTGGGATCTTAATTTGAGGCAGTTTGCTACAGCAGGAAAATAATCCTGCACAACAGCAGGAAACGTGAATTTTTATGTGGATTGTAATCAAAAGAGATTGTCTGTAGGGGTTGATCCATTTATTTTTTTTGTTACGGCAAGTTAAGTCTGAAATTAAAGTGGAAATGACAAACTTTGCAAACCTTTTTTAACCTCGAATACACTACAAGTTCGCATTTCCTGCCGTGCAGGTACATGCGAGGGAGCCAACGAGTGATCGAATGAAGATCCTACGCCTGTATCTCAGTTTGATTAAATTAATAAAAAAACAAATGCAAAAACATTATATGCGTGAATGTTTCTACCGCAGACACCATGCAGGAGTGAGAGCAGCCAAGACAATGCGCTGAATATACTGGAGGAGATCGACTAGAGGTGGGAGCCAGACTCACACATTACTCCATGTCTATACACACAGACACCTGAAAGGAGTCTGGGCCGGTGGACAAGAATAGCAACAAGCTCAGGAGAGCCGGGCCAAGCTGACTGGATTGGGTTACACTCCAAACATTCTGGCAGTAAGAGCCTGCATAGTTTGGAATTAGCAGTAGACGGCAGTGGCTAATACAAGCAAACACACGTGGAGGATTGGGGTTACGGGACCGGAGGGTGGGGGGTTAGGGCTATGACTGGGCCCATCTGTTAGGACTGGAGGGGGCTTGGGGAGGGGGCTTTGGGAAGTGTCTTAGGGACAGGAAGTAGTAGTGTTTTGACAAGTGTCCTACATTTCACTCCCACCTCCCCATACACACTTGATGACCAAAATCAGCCAACACTTGCCGACACGTGCGTGTAGAAGAAATGAACACCAGTTCCTCCGCAACGAAGGAGATTCTCTCTTTATGTTGTCAAATCCCTTTCCAACTGAGGCCGTTGTCAATGAACACAGCTCGGGTGATTGTGTGAATTTCACAACGTGGCCTGAATATAATCAAATACAGTCTCTGAAAAAAGTCTTTATTCTGTGATGTCCCATATTTTTTAGTGCCTATTGATACTACACCTCCAGGGCGATTTCCTGTCCGTTTTAGGACATGGTGAGCAGGGAAACTGCCCTTATGAGTCAATCTGCTTATGTCCTCGTAAACAGAGGTCACAACACCACATGACAGTCAGACAATACGTCATCTAGCTGTTGAATCAGCTCATTGTACTGAATGCAGAGCAGACTCGCCCTAAGCAGGGATCTGAAGCCAACCAGGCACTTTCGCTGTAATGCTAATGCATGTCTGGATATGTGGAACGCCACTATTCTGACCACACAGCATTCCACGGATCCTCTGTCTGACAAAGGACGTAAGGAATCAACAATGCATGGTGCCATGAAGTTCTTCTGGAAACAGTTGGGTTAGGATTGATAAGAGAGCTATGTTGAATTTCAATTTCACCTTCCATGGATATGGCAGATATGCATTCTTCTGCTCAGGGCTAGGATATCTTGTAGGGTTTCTTATCAGATCATCTATGTGTGTGTGTGTGTGTGTGTGTGTGTGTGTGTGTGTGTGTGTGTGTGTGTGTGTGTGTGCCTACCTCAGGACAGCCCTCGTCCCATGCTTCAGTGGGGAGTAGGGACAGAAGTCCTGCTCTCCTACACACTGCAGGGAGCTTCTCATCGCATGGTGCCAACAGCCAGTTCCCCTCCTAGGACAAACACACACATATTTGAGTCATTTACTATATTCAGTCAAATAAAGATGACGAACCAACAGCAAGCTGTAGTCATCCGTGAAAAGGATTCAGTTGACTGTACCGTTAGGTCAGTCTTGGCACAGAGCTGACTGTTGCTATGGGTAGGATGGTGCATGTGCCAGAGAGTGAGGTCGACTGGGGAGCCGTCTGACCACTCCACAGCTGAGGACGATAGCTTCTTTATCAGGCCGATCCACACTTCTGAGCCAGACCCTGAGACTACAGTACACACATATATGTAAATGTATACACACATACACACATATACACACATATACACACACACATATACACATACACACACACACACACACACACACACACACACACACACACACACACACACACACACACACACACACACACACACACACACACACACAACATACTTAGTTGATTTGTCAACGTGAAAAAACAACTACCTAAAAGACAATACCCTTCCATAATCCTTTATGATGTCCACACTATCCCAGAACAGAGAACACACTATACACCGTCCCATGATCCTTTATGATGTCCACACTATCCCAGAACAGAGAACACACTATACACCGTCCCATGATCCTTTATGATGTCCACACTATCCCAGAACAGAGAACACACTATACACCGTCCCATGATTCATTATGATGTCCACACTATCCCAGAACAGAGAACACACTATACACCGTCCCACGATCCTTTATGATGTCCACACTATCCCAGAACAGAGAACACACTATACACCGTCCCATGATCCTTTATGATGTCCACACTATCGCAGAACAGAGAACACACTATACACCGTCCCATGATCCATTATGATGTCCACACTATCCCAGAACAGAGAACACACTATACACCGTCCCACGATCCTTTATGATGTCCACACTATCCCAGAACAGAGAACACACTATACACCGTCCCATAATCCTTTATGATGTCCACACTATCCCAGAACAGAGAACACACTATACACCGTCCCACGATCCTTTATGATGTCCACACTATCCCAGAACAGAGAACACACTATACACCGTCCCATGATCCATTATGATGTCCACACTATCCCAGAACAGAGAACACACTATACACCGTCCCACGATCCTTTATGATGTCCACACTATCCCAGAACAGAGAACACATTATACACTGTCCCATGATCCTTTATGATGTCCACACTATCCCAGAACAGAGAACACACTATACACCGTCCCATGATCCTTTATGATGTCCACACTATCCCAGAACAGAGAACACACTATACACCGTCCCATGATCCTTTATGATGTCCACACTATCCCAGAACAGAGAACACACTATACACCGTCCCATGATCCATTATGATGTCCACACTATCCCAGAACATAGAACACACTATATACCACATACTAGAATATAGAACCCCAGATCCAGACTCACCGTTAGCCAGCAGGCCCAGCAACAGTTCTACATCAGATAGCGAGTGTAGGCTGGTGAGGTTGGCCCCTACGGAGTTACAGGCAGTGGAGGAGTCCTCCCAGCTCCCTGCCTCAGCCTCTGCCAGGGCTTTGTAGCAGTAACGGTTGTGGGCCAGCCAGCCCTCGGAACACACCGTGCGGTAGTACTGCCAGTTATCTGGGGGCGGTTGACGGAGAGGAAAGGAGACGAGAGGTAACGGTCCAATTCAGTACAAAAACATTAGCACCTGTCATTCTAAGATTTAGGGGTAAAGAGAGAAAATGCCCAAGTATTTGGTATTTGGTATTTTATTAGGATCCCCATTATACTTGATACTCTTCCTGTGGTCCACACAAAACATGAAACATAATACAGAATGACATAATACAGAACATCAATAGACAAGAACAGGCACACATAGCCTACATATCACTGCATACACACAAAAGAGTAATCTCGCATTGCCACTCTTCCAAGTGACGTTCATCACTCTGGAGAAATATAAATGAAGGAAAGTAAATGGAAGTTCGGTCCTAGGTGGAAACATTCTCAAATGGAGGTGTACTACTTATGAACTTGTCTAATAAGAACGCTCATCCTCCCTTTTAAAACATTTCCAGTGTCATGCCTACTGAATCGTACCCAACCTATGTTTTCTGTTATAGCCCTGTTATAGCCTAGCGTGGAAGAAGCCGAGGTCAAGAGTTCATGTTCCAGGTGGAACCCAGCTGTTGAGCTGCTAGCTGGAGCTCCTCTCCCATTCTATTCGTAGGATCATTCAAATGACATCACTCACTGGGAGTGACTCAGAACTTCTACTGTCACAGGGATAAATAACAAAACTTCTACTGTCACAGGGATAAATAACAAAACTTCGACTGTCACAGGGATAAATAACAAAACTTCTACTGTCACAGGGATAAATAACAAAACTTCTACTGTCACAGGGATAAATAACAAAACTTCGACTGTCACAGGGATAAATAACAAAACTTCTACTGTTACAGGGATAAATAACAAAACTTCGACTGTCACAGGGATAAATAACAAAACTTCTACTGTCACAGGGATAAATAACAAAACTTCTACTGTCACAGGGATAAATAACAAAACTTCTACTGTCACAGCGATAAATAACAAGACTTCGACTGTCACAGGGATAAATAACAAAACTTCTACTGTCACAGCGATAAATAACAAGACTACTATCAGGAAAAAAAACATCCAAGCTGTGCCCAAATGCTGACCTGTTAGAGAAGGTTTTTTAGTACCCTTCAACAGTTCTTGATGGGAAGAACATCGTTTTGGAACATTACAGGTGGATAATTCACCAGACAGCTCTCGAGCCAGACAGAAACAATTGAGTCATCCGTATCAACCAAAACAAACAGCCAAACGTTGCTCATGGTTATGCAGTTTGACCTATTGGAAAGGGCTGTTCAGAACTGTTAACAAGTCCTAGTTGGAGACTGTGTATAAGAACATGACAAATGGGATAGCTCACCAAGCCCTTTTGAGCCAGACAGAGACAGCTGACTCAAGGACCAAACACAACCAAACTCTGTGCATCAGTCCCAAATAGCACCCTATTCCCTACATAATGCACTATTTTTGACCAGAGCCCTGTGAGCCCTGGTCAAAAGTAGCACACTATATAGGGAATAGGGTGCTATTTGGGATGCAGATGAATCATTCCCTAAGCCCTAGAGCCAGACGGACCTTTTGATCAGCCTCTACATGTAATCACCACTTATAAACCACAATGTGAAGAGGTTACTATGAATCTGACAGTAGCTTGCAGGCAGCTCGGTGGCAAGTCAAATTCTGTACGTCATATGACAGTACACCTACTGTAACATAAATGCAGTATCAAAGCAAGTACTGTGTAATAACACACAGTACAATACCTTAACATATACTGTATTATACTGTAACAAAAAAAAAGTGAACGCTAACGTAATCGGAATGAATGAATGAATGGATGAATTCATGAAATTCATTGAGGGGAGGGGGTTTCTATTTCACAGCATTTTACAGTAGCAAGCAGGTTGGCTGCTAGGTAAAGTGTTTACACATTCCAGTATATGAATTACAATTTGGTGTTTTATATCACGTGTACTTCTAGAGGCCTTAACAAAGGCTTCCAAACTGGCAGTGACTGTAATGTGTCCCCTTCTGTATCTGTCCCCGACTGTGGGGCACTATAACCACATAGGAGTTAAACTGATACAGCATTCTCACTTCCAGGTGCAACAAACATAGTATTTTACAAGGCATACCTCAGAATATGTTAATTAGCCAGAAACAACAGTACCATGCACCAACTAGTGGCCAAAATATTTTTGGCGCTCCAAAGCTTAGGTACAGTACTGTATTCTGTGGGTTTGAATTACAGTACCATTTCGAAATACAGCAATTCTATGCCCTGCCCACAACACTTTCACACAATGCACCATCATTAACAGTATGCTGCAGCAAAACATTTCAGAGTATTTCACTGTTGAAAATACCCCAAATTACTGTATAATTGACAGTTTTATGTTACAGTGCAGATTATGAATCATTTCTTGTAGTACAATGGCTGAGCACTAAGGCAACAATAGACTGAGTGCCAATCTGTTTGTGCTATCGTGATAACTCTCTGTCACTCACTGTCATGACAAACACTGTTTTGAACAAACAGATAGGGGACCAGGTTAGGGCCACAATATGAAACATATAGGACCATTGACGTCTTACCTAGAGGCTCAGCTCTCCTGGTGTCATTGGGGGTCTTCTTACAGATGTAGGGTAGAGCAGACTCACAGGACAGACTCTGCCACTGGTGCCCCCCCGACGCTGAGTTATACACTCCACACTGCCTGTTGTCCTGCAGAGGGCTGGATGATAGGCCTGGGAGAGACCAACACAGGGAACGGGGGAGTTACAGGTAGAAAGGGAGAAACGTTGGCCTAGTTTCAAACACACATTTCTGGCTCCCACCACTGCTACAGCAGGAACTTCTTGATTCTCCCCGCTGAGATCCAAATGGACTGGACCGGTCTGAGCAAAATGGCCAGAAACTCCACTTCAGAGGGCTACATGAAGCTATTACATCTTATTACTAACGCTAATGCTGTTCATTCACATCTTAAAGGAGGAATCTGGGCCTTGGAGTGGGAATGAAAAGTTTGTAGAGCAGCCCAAGTCTCTTACCTGAGGTGAAGTTAACCAAGGCCAGAGGAGCTCCATCAGACCACTGCCACCCTGTTCTCTCACTCAGGTGGTTCAGTCCGATCCACACCATCACCCCCACGTCAGCCAACCGCTCTGAAAGACACAGAACCACACGCATGAACACCACTAACTCTGGTCAAAACGTCTTGTACTTTCTCCAACCTGAATAACAAAAACTATGAGCACAAGTCCGTTTTAAGGCATAATACCGCACCCAAGAGTTTATAGTTTATACAGTTTATACAGTATGTGTAGCTCAGACCATACCACCCACCTTGTCTCCTTTCCTGACTAAAAGTTCAAATAAAGTTTTGAATGTTTAGATAGAACTATTAAATATAGTGATAAAATAGTTTTATGTACCTCTGATGTACATCTGTTCAGTGAGGTCAGTGATGCTGAGTAGACTTCCTCCCTGGGCCAGGCAGGAGGCGTGGGCCTGGCTCCACGTCAGGATGGTGTACAGGTTGAACTGGTAACACGCACGGCTCTCCTGGTTCGAGTCCCAGAACGTATCGCAGCTCAACTCTGGAGGCAGAGACAAAGACATTTGAATATTATCATGGATGTGTTGTATCGAGAGAGAAAAAAATCGATCAAACCCACACTGTACAACAATACTGTTTGTGTGTGTGTGTGTGTGTGTGTGCATCACCTTGACTGGGACAGAAGCCCCATTTCTCATCCTGGTCGTATCGACTGGTGGTGGCACACCAGCGATGGTGGTCCTCGCGCCCCTCTGCCGTGCACTCCGAGTACCACTTGTTGTTGTATTTGAACGGCAGGGCACAAGGCATGCCGTGGGCATTACCCAACAGTGTGTGGATCTCTACAGAGAAAAACATTGTCACCACCACCTTCTTTGGGCTCATGTTCACGGTTATAGAGTGAGTCAGTCTGTTTGTTTTCTTATGTAAGGGATGAGCAGCATTTGCATGGCTGCATCAATATCAAACCAACTGTGTCTCAATGAAACTGTCTGTGTAGAAAGAGTTCAGTCAGTGCATGTCACTACTATAATATCCTATGTATGCTAGTGGTGCGGGGGTTGACTCATAACCCGCAGTCCCCCGCGGTTATATCCGCAGGGCGGGTGGGTTTAGTGTCATGAAATATTGTGTGCATGGAGGACGGGTGGATGGCCGGCGGGCTGAATGAAGAGAAAACGATGCATTAAAAATCCATCAATGTCTCATCCTTATGCAACTCAAATGTATAGGCTACGATGAGGTTGGTCTTGTATTTGTTTTATCTGGCGTTAGTGCGTAGGCTAGCCTAGGCCTAAACATTACGGCCTAACCGTAGAGCGCCAAAAACACACCGATTGCCAAATGCTTTTTTGGAAAAATGTCGGAGGGAACTGTCTAGGGAACTGTACTGTTCAGATAGGTTAAATGTGATAGCAGCTGACCTGGACACTGACTGTAGGTCGAGAACTTCTCATAGCCTAATAATATTAACTTCTGCAAAATGAATTATTTATTGCAGTAAAACGATACACCTATAGTGACGGGGGGGGGGGGGGGATCGATACGGTTACATATCGGGATACTATTTTTGACGATTTATCGTATAGTAAGCAATATTTTTGGAACGGTATTGAATTGCAATACATATAAAACCGTGGGAATCGCAGTACATGTCGTATCGAGGAGATCAAAGACCTGGCAGTGCGGTGGCAGGACAACAACCTCTCCCTCAATGTGAGCAAGACAAAGGAGCTGAGTGTGGACTTCAGGAGAAGGAGGGCCGAACAGGACCCCATTAACATCGACGGGGCTGTAGTGGAGCGGGTCGAGGGTTTCAAGTTCCTTGGTGTCCACATCACCAACGAACTATTATGGTCCAAACACACCAAAACAGTTATGAAGAAGGCACGACAACACATTTCCCTCCCCAGGAGACTGAAAAGATTTGGCATGGGTCCCCAGATCCTCAAAATATTCTACAGCCGCACCATCGAGAGCATCCTGACCCGTTGCATCACCGCCTGGTATGGCAACTGCTCGGCATCCTAGGCGCTACAGAGAGTAGTACGTACGGCCCAGTGCATCACTGGGGCCAAGCTTCCTGCCATCCAGGACCTACAGTATATACTAGGTGGTGTCAGAGGAAGGCCCAAAAACTCCAGTTACCAAAGTCATAGACTGTTCTCATAGACTGTAAGCGGTACCGGAACGCCAAGTCTAGGTCAAAAAGGCTCCTTAACAGCTTCTACCCCCCAAGACATAAGACTGCTGAACAATTAATAAAATGGCCACCCGGACTATTTACATTGACACACCCCCACTTTGTTTTTACATGGCTGCTACTCGCTGTTTATTATCTATGCATAGTAACTTTACCTCTACCTACATGTACAAATTACCTTGACTAACCTGTACCCCCGCACATTGACTCGGTACCGGCACTCCCTGTAGCCTTGTTATTGTTATTTTATTGTGTTACTTTTATCAAATGTTCTACTTTAATTTATTTAGTAAATATTTCCTTAACTCTATTTCTTTAACTGCATTGTTGGTTAAGGGCTTGTAAGTACGCATTTCACGGTAATGTCTACACCTGTTGTATTTCGGCGCAGGTGACAAATATAACTGGAAATGATTTGATAATAGCATATTGTGAAGTCCCTGGCAATTCTCAGCCCTAACATCAAGTGTAAACAGGAGTGGAGAAATATGATTTATTTCATTCAGCATCTTGAGAGAATGAATGCGCAGTTAGGAACCGTCTGTAAAGGTGCTATCTTTATCAGCATAACAGAAACTGATAGAATTTCAACCACATAGAATATGCATCCAAAACTAACTGAAATCTTATCAAAAACATGTTGGGTCATTTTAACAGCTTTGAATTTTCTTAAAACCGATCAAAAATTGCATTTTCTCCCCGGTCCCTAAATGTCTTTGCTCTGCAAGAGCAGCAGAAACAGAAGAGAACAGAGAAAACAAACTTTATCGATGTCAACTACATTGCTGCATTTATTCTATAAATGTATGACATTATTCTGACGAGCAATGGTTTATTTAGTCTTCTAGGGCAACAAGTAATGACAGAAGAGAAGCTGCACATATCTAATTACAGACAAGTTCCTTGACTGAAAAATAGTCTACCAAAATGTAAGTTAATTATAAGCAATGACATATGCCTATCTAAAAAGGCCTGTCAAAAAAATCGTTCCACCTTCTCTGACTGTACAGCGCTTTTTCTATATTTGCGGCTTAGGGTTGCGAGCCTCAGATTTTCAAATTTATCATATATAGTCGGGCGGTTACGAATGGGTTATTAGCAATTGCGGACGGGTGAACAAACAGCTGACTCACGCATTACTAATGTTGACTACTTACCCTCATAAGGATAGGCACATGGCCCCTCCCCCGGTGTAGAGTACCTCCGCCACTGATGATAACTGGCCCTCTTGACCACCACCAGGCGTCCAGCCACGGACAGCTTCAGCTGGGACGCCCCGTACAACGTATTCCCATTGCACCTCCACCACAGGGTCCGGAGGGGTGAGTCACACTCGAAGGTGCCCAGGGGCTGGGTGGAGTCGCTGATGTTCAGGCCCAGACAGAGGCTGCTACCCAGATTGAAGAGGCGGTGGCGAGACACCCACTTCCACAGCATACGGCGGGTGGGCCTCTCACAGCTCTCCAGGACCAGGTTAGAGGAGGAGGAGGAGATGCAGCGCTTCAGCTGGGTACTCTCCATGATGAACAGACCCTTGTCTGGGAATAGAGGGATTGATGGGTGGAAATGTAGGGTAGTGGGGAAGAATAATAGCATCTTCTGCTGTAAACTTTACTATGCTCTCCACGACACCAATATTGGTGTTTGAGCACTAAAAGTCCCTGTCTTAAGGCATGCTTCGGTTCTGCTGGACTGAACGAGTGTGTTCGCATATTAAAAGACCTTTGCTTGAAAAACGAGAAAAGGTACTGTTTGTCCAACTTGAGAAGCCATAGCCAGTATACACTTCCTCAAATCAGTCAGAATTCATTTAAAAAAAAATTAAAACATCTGTCATTAATTTTGACGTTTTTATCGAGATCTTAGTTGCGCAATTTTAAATCTAACTGTGATGTTTGGTGCAGTATTTCTCAAGTAAAAAAATGCCATGAATACGAGTCATCTATTGTTGAATGGCAACTAACACTTTATTGAAGAATCCCTACAGTTGACCAATGACAGATGATGGGGCGTAGACTTCGGTTCCAAACTTCGGCATGCCTCGAGAAACTGTGTGCGACCAATCGAAAAAAACGTGCCGAAAACAAAAACGCACAAAAAAAATCACAACTGATCTTCATAATATATGCACGTATTGTTCCGAACTGTTAATTGTTCAGGGGCCTATCCGTGTCCTATACACATGTCTGAAACAAGTGCGAATTTTTATAGGCTGCTAAAAATTACTATAACAACATTACCACTAGGCTAGATTGTCATATCCGATAAACATTTAAAGTTCAATGAGACTGGAGACTGGAGTTTAGGTCATGGACAGGCCTACTCTCTGTGCCCAACCAAATAACATATTTGAGCCTGTTTATCTCTCTCTGTGTGTATGTGTGCCTAGTTAAATAAATGTTAAATTAACATAAAATAAAAAAATGTGTGTCCTCCCGTCATTCCTTTGGCATAATTCCATGACCCAATTTGAGCTCTCTCCTGTCTATACCAGGGAAACATGCCATCTACAGCCTACAGTTGCTATACTGTGCAAACAGTATATCCATGGTTACCTGTACCTGACCCTAATCTGTCCGTCCCTCTACCCATAACAGCATCAACGTTGATGTTTTATTCTTTCTGACCTTTCCAATCTGCATCAGAAGATGGTCACACGATGAGTCCATTCATTAATTGATCATGCATAAAAAAAGGGCAAAATGTTCTTAGTACGAAACCATTTTGCAGTACTCCCAGATGACACAACAATTCAACTATATTTTCTTATATTGTTTATTGTATTTTTCCATAATCGAAACCGAGAATAATACAATGCATCTCGCCATGCATCCAGCGGCGCAGCGCTGTAGCCTACAGAAGCCTTATGCAAATATCTTGTCTTGCACATACAGTATACCACACTTGCGTACACAGGAGTCTTTCTTATTGTAGACTTTCTTGTCCTGACTTGAATGACTGACCTATCATTTATAATTATTGAAATAAAACGGAATAGTAGGCTACTAGTGGACACATTTTGATGTCCGATGCAGTCTGAGTTGAACTTACTGTAGAGTTCGGAAAGATCTTTTTTCTCCAACACCACATCGTCTTCAATCACACAGTCGCAGCTATTCATAAAGACTATTGCAAAGATTAACAAGAGCACTCCTGGAGATTCTGTACAGCGTGATAAATATACTCTCATTTCGACGACAAGTTGCTGAATAAAAAGGCAGGAGTTCGAACATTCCGTGGTTGTTTTTCTCCTGAAAAACTTTCCGAAAGTTTGGGTAATCGCGACGTCACGGCCCAAGGTCTCTGCGGGGTAGTAAAGGCAGCATAGACTACATTTCTTCCAGACAATTTTTGGGCGGGGGTCGGCTTTTATGGTTTTTACACACGTTTTAGAAGAACATTAATAGTCTATTTCAAATAATACTCAACAATAGGTTTACATCATTTACACTCAACGATAACAAATAAAAAAATGACGAAGCTGATGATGTGGCAACAACTCAAAAGTTCAACTTTATTTTTGCGCCATAAAGTTAATTAAAGTTAATCAACTATTCTTCTCAAAATGATTCCAATCAAGATTACACAATTCAAGGCTCAGCCTCGACTCAAAACCCAAAGCAAAACATTCATAACACAAAAAAACATGAAACATTATTGCAGTAGTATCAAGCCTACTCAGCTTATTCTCAGTTTTAGGCTATCTATGTCCCAACCCAAAGTCTATGAAAAAAGTAAAGATGTAGGTTCTTAATTTGAGCCAGTTTGCTACATCAAGAAAATAACCCTGCAGCAACCAGAAATGTAAATTATTATGTGGATTACAATTAATGGACAAATCTGACATTTCAAAGTGGAAATTACAAACTTCAGAAAACTTTTTAAACCTCAAATACACCACAAGTTTTGCATTTCCTGCATTGCAGGAAAGTTCTCCTGCAACAGGGTGATCAAATTAAAATCCTACATCTGTAACAACCTAAATGGGAAAATCCAGTGTTCAGTTCAGCAGAGCGTTTGTACCAAAGACAACTTCAAGAGCAGCAAAATCAAAGTAATTTAATGTAGAGATGATTCATAGCTAGACATTCCATTGTCTGTCTGCTGATATGAGATAGCATCCCTGAAGAAGATCCAGACCTTATGGAGTGATACAATGTTGCACATTGTGGTGATTACAATTTGTCCTTACACCACACACATACACACACACACTTGCATGCACATGCACGCACGCGCACGCACGCACACACACACACACACACACACACACACACACACACACACACACACACACACACACACACACACACACACACACACACACACACACACACACACACACACACATAGATAGATAGATAGATACTATACAACATAAACATCTCCACAACTGCCCTAACGGACTTCCAGTGCACTCAACTGCTGGTAAATATTTTACATATACAAGCTGATGTCATCATCAGTAGCCATCCATTGA